>NC_081361.1:10749878-11049932 GCF_030684315.1 Stegostoma tigrinum | reverse complement strand
CCAGCTCCCTCTCTCTAAGAAAAGTCCCAAACTCTCAATAATGCCTCATAAGTGAAATTACTGATCTCTGGAAGCATTCTTGTAAATCTCATTGACACTCTCTCCAATGCGTTCACAATCTTCCAACAGTGTGACAGCCAGAATAGTACATAATATTCCAGCTGAGACTAAGAAGTGTCTTATACAAGTTCAGCATAACTTCCTTGCCCATGTATTCTATACATCCGTTAATAAAGAGGATATTTAATGCTTTGTAAACTGCTCTCTCCACTCATCCTGCAGAAATAGATACTCATTTTCCTCTCCTCCTGCACACCCTTTAGAATTGTACCACCCATTTTATATTCTCTGTTCACAGTGGTAGGAACAACGTGCATCACCTCACACTTCTATGCATTGAACCTCACCTGCCACTGACGTGGCTAATAATTTGAGTCGTTTTGGATGTTTTATGCTATCCTCCCCACAATCTACAATGGTTCCAAGCTTTATATCATACGTATACTTTGAAACTGTCCCCTGCACACCAAGGTCTAGGTCATTAACATATTGCAGGGAAAGCAAGGATCCCAATATTGATTCACGGGGACTTTGTTGCAAACCTTCCTCTAGCCCAAACAATCTATTTTTTCAAGTCCGAAGACTCAGCCAATTTTGTATCCATTTTATTCCATTAACTATTAATTTGTCTCTTTCCATTTATCAATTCAAGTTTGAATGTTACTTAGGTTTTGGTATATGGTGGCTTGGGCTGCTTCATCATCTCAGAATTATCTACAAATAAAGCTCAACACTATGTAATCAAAGATTTCTGATCTTATGACGGAAGAGAAGTCCATGAAGCATAAACTATGGTAATACTTACAAGATGCAAACAAAAATAAATTACAATATCAACGTAACATAAAGTAGTATTTAAGGCAACAAGTCAAAAGTTGAGGCACCATCTAGACACCCAGCCACTCCACACTAACTATCTTATAATCCTTCCTGATACCCAGAATTTTCGTATTAATGCTGTAGCAGTCCTGCTGAATAATGAGTTAACACTACCAACCACTTCTGTCAGTAAGGGTCAGTAAAGCAGTCAGGTAGATCCTAAAATATGCCATTGATTAACCAACAAGACAGACAGTGATTTAAGAATGAACTGAACAGATATTTTGCATCTGTCTTCATTGCAGGGGGTACAAATGATGTTCAGAAATAATTGTGAATCAGAATGTTAAAGTGAGCGAGGAACTTAAAGCAATTACAATCAACCAGAGAAAAGGTATTGAGAAATTTATTACAACTTAAACCTGTCAAATTCCCTGGCCCTGATTGGTTTCTTCAGAGGGTGTTAAGGATTTTCCAAAATTCTAGAGATCCTGGAAAGATCGGATCACATTGGAAAATACCACACATAACTCCTCAATTCAAAATGAAAGGGAAACAAAATGCAGGGTAGCCTGGCATTTGTCATAGAGAAAATGCTGGTATCTATTATTAGGGATGTTGTTGCAGGGCAATCAGGCAGAGTTGACATGGTTTTCTGAAAGATAAATTATGCTTGACTAATTTACATCAGTTATTTGAAGTAGTATCAAACAACATAGATAATGGCGAACCTGTGGATATACTGTGCTTAGATTTCCAGTGGGCATTTGACAAGATACTACATCCAGATTTACTCTGCAAAATAAAGAGCTTATCACACAGGGATTAACACATCAGCATTGAACGTAGATTTATTGGCAGACTGGAAGGAGAGAATGGGCGTTTATTCATTTTCAGATTTGCAGAATGTGACAAGTAGTACGCCACAGGGATCTACTCTTTACAATTTCTATTTTTTTTTAAGATGAAGGGACTGAATATATGGTTGCTAAATTTGCTGATATACAGATCAGTAAGTTGTGAAGAGGACAAAGAGGTTGCAAAGGGATATAGATAGGTTAATTGAGTGGCCAAAATTTGGCAGATAAAGAATAATGTGGGAAAATATGATCTTTTCCACTTTTTCAGGATGAAAGAAAAAGCAACAAATGGTTTAAAGGGAGAGAGATTGCAGAACTGTGCTCCAAAAGGATCTGGGTGCCCTGGTATGTGAATTGCAAAATGTTAATAAACAGGTACAGCAAGTAATTGGGAAGATAAATGGAATGCGATCATTTAGTGCTATGGGAATGAAATCTGAAAGTATAGTTACAGTTGTAGAATGTTGGTGATGCCCCCATCTGGGGTAATACACACAGTTTTGATCTCATTCAAGAAAGGATGTCAATGCATTACAAGAACCCTCAACTAATCTTTGGATGGGAGGTGTTTATTTTACAAGAAAGACTGGACAGGCTGGGCTTGTATCCACTGGAGTTTAAAACAAATGACCGGTGATGTATTAGAGATATACAATATCCTGAGAGGTCCTGGCAAGGCAGGTGCTGGAAGGATGCGAAAGGGACAAAAAGTAGGGGACACAGCTGACAAAAATCTTTCCAATTTGAAACTGAGATAAAAAGGAATTTTTTTTCTCACTATGAGTCAGAGGCAATGGAACTGTCTTCACAAAAGAACTGTGGAGGCAGGGTATTTTCAAATCAGAAGTAGACAGTTCAATGAAGGGAGTCAGCAGTTCACAGAGGGGCAAGGTGAACTGTATGGAGTTGAGGCCACAATCAGATCAGCCATGATCATATTGAACCAAAAGCAGGCTAGAGGGCCCAAATGGCCTCTCCTTCCCTTAATTCTATTTTTTCCCGCCAGTTCAACGTGGCATTTCACTTGGGTGTTGGTGCACTGCCTTTGTGCCTTCCAACATGGCACACTTGGCTAATTCCCCAGGTAGCAGCAGGTGCATGGAGGTTTGAATCTCCCGGGACGTGATGATGATGTGCTTGATGTAACAGGTCAGGCGGGAGGCCTCATGTGATGTGCTTGAAAATACTGTTGCTGAACAAATTCATGATGCTCATTGCCTTGAAGGCACTGCCTGTGTTAGAGCAAACCTGCTTCATCACTTTGTAGATGCAGGTGCAGACGGAATAACTTTCTTTCCTGGACTTTCTTTCCTGGACTTTCTCCTTTCCTTGCCGCACTTTGCTGGGGCCCTCTTCACTGTTTTATTAGTATCCTTCTTGGAAACTTGTCCTTTCTTTCATCAACCATGGTAACAGGCAATTTATATGTTTGTAATGCTAATCAAATTAGGTGCTGTACATTCCATTACACTCACTGAGTTTAATTGGTCATTGGTATCCAAGAGTATGTTTGTTGGTGTATGCCACACAACAGTATGCATGATAATGTATAACAATGACATCTATCCTGCACACCACCTCTCATGACAGCAGAACTCAATCTCTCTCTCATATTTATCTATAGCACACCAGCAGAAGCCAATTTTAAAACTGGTAAGAAATTAGAAGTACACAATTATCATACAATTCAATCCTTTCAACCAATCTGTGGTCTTGTGGTCAAAAAGTAACATTCACAACAAATCAACACAAAACAAGAAATAAGGAAATATTTCAGAGGTATTGTCAGGCCAAAGCTATGAGGATAGTGGGGTGGGGGAAGGGATTTTATAGATTGCTTTTGATACCATTAAGAGATAGGAAAGCAAAGTAGTTTGGAAAATAAGGCCAGGAGAGTCTTTAATGGAGGAGCAGATGCCAAGCAAGAAGCCAATATTAGAAGGTATGTGGAGAAATGAAATGAAGAAAACAAAAGCAAAGCAATTCTTCAGAGGATAGAGCTTTAACCATCCTGCTCTTCTTTTTAAAAATTGTCAGATTCACACATCAAAAATGATGCAGACTTTCCTATATAAATATGCATAACCCCACTGCGTTACATATCAAGTGAAACAATTGCTACACAGTTATTTCAATTTAGTATACTATATTCATTGCTCAAAATGTGGTTTCCTCTGCATCAGGAAAAATAAAGAGTGGATGATTGCTTGCAGAACACCTACATTCAGTTTGCAATTATATTCAAGAACTTCTAGTTACTTGTAATTTTACTTTTCTAATCCATTTGCACTCTGGCATATATATCCTCATACAAAGTTCCAAGGAAGCTTGAAGTTATCTCAAGGGATAGCTCATCATCACCATCAAGTGCATTATACTCTTCTGAACTCGACACAGATTTGAATTGTTGAATTCAATCTTGGGTTCATTTTTGTGTTTTTTTTAAATTGGAAACTGTTAGTAAAAGGTTCTGCATTTTTTCATTTACATCACAATCTGTAAGTCACCTTGCACATTGCACCAATCTCTTTTATCATTTCATCACAACTTTTTTCCATCCTATCACAGGCCTTCTGTTTTGTACTTTTCCTTCCTTCCCTGCTTGGCCTGACTTAGTACTTGCGTTAAATATCCCTAACCTTTCGTAGTTCTGATGAAATTTCATCCATCTGAAACATGAATGAATTTCCTTCTCCACGGAGAATTCAGGCTTCGAGTACTTCCAGCATTTGCTGTTATATTACACAATAATACTGATTATTGCAGCAAGTTATGAATATACCCAATGTCCAAGTCTACTCTCAATTCTTAGACATCCAAAGCAAAGAGCCCAGTACAACTCAAATAAGAGCAAAGTACTACAGGTCCTGGAATCTGAAACAAACAGAATGCCAAAAGCAGGTCCAGCAGCAGTGGTGAGGGAAACATAGTAAATGTTTTAAATCCATTATGCAGAAGAGTCACACCAGACTCAAAACGTTAATGCTCTTTCTCTCCACAGATGCTGCCAGATTTGCTAAGTTTCTCCAGCAGTCTCTGTGTTTGTTGGCCTCGTACTGCTATCACCTCATACTGGATAACAACAACATTAACTACTAATGTATTTATTTGAGAAGGATTAATTGCTTCAGCCAGCAGCACCCACACAGGGATAACGTGATATTGAATGAAAAGACATTCAGCTGACCAGCTTTCATTTGTCATGAATCCACACAAGTGGAGCGCAAGAAGGTAGTATTAGCAGCAATTAATGAAAACACGATGTGAAGTCAGTAAAATCAATAATGTGCGCTTCTTGCACTGAACAATCAATTGTATACCTACTGTCTCTTTGGCTTTGGCTCTTTTCCCTGATCCACAAAACTTCACAAACCCACTGCGCACCTCATCTGCGCAGACTGAGGAGGGAGGGGGATGTGGAAGGAAGACGGAGTGTAACTACAATATCTTCCCCGACGATCCGGTCCCCCACTCCAAAGATTACGTACACACCAAGCGACTGACACACCGTCGCCGTCAAACCACTATACGAGTTCCAAACCGCCGTGAAGGTTGACAGCGAACAACCGCTGAGCATTTTAGCCGCGACCGATCGGGTCCATCAGCCGATAAAGGTGGCAACCCATCATCCCCTCGCTCCCAATGCATCTGCGCATCACCAGCCACCGATTAGGCCTAATGCGCCTGCGCGCTACCGCCTCCTTTCCCCCGCCACCACGACGGCGCCTGCGTGCTACTTCGCCGACCCCCTTACCACCAAACAGTGCGCCTGCGCGGCAATCTTCTCCATCCCCATCCTCAACTCCCAGTCTTCTTTCCACCATCACCCTCTTCCCGTACCAATGTAGGAGGAACTTCTTCCGCATAAGCAGTTCTCTTCCTGCAAAACCAAAATATTGTGGATGCAGGTAATCTGCATCAAATGCAGAAAATGCTGGAGAATCTCTCCGGTTCTGTCAGTGTCTGTGTAGAGCGAGACTAGAGTGAATATTTTGAGTCTAATATCTTTCGTGTTCATAATTCAGTCTTAATCCTGGCCTCTTGCGCATCTCCTTCATTTCACCTTACATGACGGCAACTCCATGTATTCAACCACACGTTCCTCTACTGAAACGTTCTCAATCTCCATTAAAAAAACCAAGCTCTATTAAAACAAAAGCAAAAAGCTGACATTTCCTACCATAAACACTCACTCTAGACATATCTCTCCTACAACGATATCCATATAAAACTGAAATAGCGTTTGCTGTGAATCAGAAAGAGATGGAGGGATCACTCGACCCAAAATGTTAACTTTAATTTCTCTCCACAGATGCTGCCAGATCTGCTGAGTTTTTCCAGCCACGATTACCATATCAAGTTTTATAAGAAAGTTTCATCAGTACTCTTTTTTCCCCTCCGCAAATGCTTCCAGATGTGATGAATTTTTACTGCACTTTTTGTTTTTATTTCTGAACGAACCTTTGTTCCATCCCTTTCACCTCTACGAAACCTCCATGAAATCCTTGTTTGGCTCTGCCTCCTGTCTTTTATTTCCTTGTGCAGAGCTAAGACTCTTCCTGCATTAAAGGTTCTAAATGAATGCAAGTTGTACCTTCTACTTTGGTCTGGTACTAACACCAAGGAACAAAATCTTCGTTTTGAACAGATTCAAGGATTACTGAGCAATGGAAAAAAAATAGAAGTGACGTTTTATTGATCAGGGAGAGACACTGATTTATAAGCAAGCAATTTTTTTTGCATTGAAGGAATACAGATGGCAGTAAGCTGAGGTGGAACAACTCCTATATCAATTTAGAAATGATTATTCCCCGGAAGCATGATGATATTTTCACACAAATTTAAATTGCTTCCAGCATGTCTCTTTTTAAATGAAATCTGTGTTAATTAACGTCAATATTTTCCATAATGACCGTTATGTTCTATTTCCACTGGGACAGGAGTCGGAACTACGCAGCGAGATCCAAGCTGTCCGGCGCGTTAATACCAGATCCAGACTGGCGTTACACCAGCCATGATGTGCGGGGGGCATTGATCAGTGCTGCACAGAGGCTCCCGTTGCTATGGAGACGGCTGAGGCTAGTCCCTGCCGTATGCTGTTTTGCAGGGGTATATAGTTAACGAAGGTCCACTTGAAAGAAGATGCAGTAAAATGAAAATGCGATACTTTGATTTGAAAGAACGGATGGTCTTCATTCTTTGATGGAGGAGCACCTGTCACTGGAAATGAAGTTTGGAGAGATCTCCCCATGCACGGAACTCTTCTTATTGAGCGCCTGGATTGCCTTACCACAGGGATCAAATGAGTCAGTACGCTTTGCATCTTTCGGGGAGAGTGGGATCGCTTGCGTTTATGTCGTGCCCTGTTAGTCCTGCCGATGTCGAAAAGTGTTTTACAGACATTTAGAAATTAGTCCGAATTTTGTGATCATCAGTTAAGCAATTGCGTTCAATGCTGCTCTCAAGAAAAATCTAACACCCCCGCATCTCCCCCACCCACCCCCACACCCACCGATATAGAGATCTTTGTGGTTCCACAGTGTGGAGCTGGAGGAACACAGCAGGCCAGGCAGCATCAGAGAAGCAGGAAAGCTGACGTTTCGGGTCGGGACCCTTCTTCAGAAACGTCAGCTCTCCTGCTCCCCTGATGCTGCCTGGCCTGCTGTGTTCCTTCAGCTCCACACTATGTTATTCTCTGACTCCAGCATCGGCAGTTTTTACTGTCTCTAGAGATCTTTGTGGGTTGTTTTTGATGAAGTTTGCTGCCTAGTCTAGCGGATGATCTTTTGGCTTGCAGCAGCAGTGATGTCTGCAGGCAGAAAATTGTGAGAGATTAAACATGTTGTTTCTGCAGGTAAGTATGAATGGTGGGGTCTTGCAAAAGCAGACCATTATAGTCACAAGATTTTCTAGCAGAAGTTTATCATTAATCAGAGACTAGGTTCTGTAAAGATGGCAGTTAGCATGACCAGAAACATTCTTTCTGCAGACAAGGACATGGTAGAGATAAGGGTGTTGTAGCAGAGGCTTATTTCTGCAAACCTGACGATTCACACGTACAGCATGTCTAGCTCTCTTTAGGATAGCCAAATAAGGATTGCAGTAAAAAAGGGAATGGGGCCTTCGGCCGGCAGAAAAGGGAACAATAAACAAGGGCGGTCTGACAGGACGGTGAATGATAGGATAAGACCAATGGGAGCAGGGAGGCGTGATTCTGCAACTTATAAATTGTATAAGAATGTTTGGCATTCTTTGTGTGTGTGTGCCTGTCTAGCAGCCACCCTTTCTTGCAAGATCATACAGAATAAGATTGTCTTGTTTCCAAGGTTTTGTCTCAGGCTGAATTTGTGAGCAGGTACTGTTTCTCACACACTCCAGCTCCACACTGTGTTATCTCTGACTCCAGCATTGGCAGTTCTTACTATCTCTAGAGATCTTTGTCGGTTGTTTTTGATGAGAATTGAAGTTTGCTGCCTAGTCTAGCGGATGATCTCTTGGCTTGCAGCAGCAGTGATGTCTGCAGGCAGAAAGCGGCCAATCAAATACACTCACATCACCATCCATAAAGTTAAAAGTAGTGAATGTTTTCAATTTTAGTTTGCAGCGAGTGTAAGTTATTTTCCTATTCAACTTGTTCAGAGATGTTACTTATAGACCTCCAGAGCAGGTGGGGCTTGAAACTGAGTTTCCTCAATCTGAGGCAGGGAAAATATCCTGGCGCCACGTCAGCCCTAATGAAATAGATTATTACAATTGAATTGGTATCAGTTGGTAACATTCTTGCGGCTCGAGTTAGAAAGTTGTGGGCTCAAGTTGTATGTCAGGGCTTCAACATAAAAAAAATTAGACTGGCACTCCACTGCAGGGCTGAAGCAATCCTGCACTGTTAGAGGTGCTGCCTTTTGGCTGGGAAATTAAACCAAGGCTTCATCTGCCTTCTTGAGTAAATATCTCATGACACTGTTTTGAAGAGGAAAGTTATCTTCAGTGTACTGGGCGAAATTTATTCCCCAGGCAATATCACAAAAATAGATTATCTGGTCTTAATTATTACTTGTGGTAAAATGCTGTTTGCAGACTGGCCATCACGTTTCTTAAATGAGAGAACTAGCTACCCAAGAAAGATACCTAATGGACTGGAATGTGCACCAGGATATCTTGAGGAGCAAAAAGGTGCTACTTCAATACAAGTCAGTGTTCCTTTGAGAGAAAATCTAAAATAAAGTTTAAAAAATTATCAAAGTAAAGCATTTATCATAGTGAAATGTTAAATTTCTCCATTAATACAAAATTAGTTTTTCAAGACCAACATCTAGCTCTGAAAAAATCAGTTTTGCCCGATTCAACCACGTATAACTTTTTCAAAGAGTTTTACAGCAAAAGTAAGAACAGAAGTTCTTGTCAATTTTGTACGATTTCCCATTGCTCCCAGTCTGTGCTATCTTAAAAGTGCACTTTCTGAAATAAAATCAGTGACAGTGTCTTCTGAATTTCTGTGTTATTCTGTTTGCTTTTGGACTCAGGAGTTGCTGTCAGTTTTAAAGGACTAATGACAGTGTATACAGAGTTTTGCTGTCATTACTACAATGATATTCAAGCTAAAGTTGTCATGAGGGGAACCCAGAAGCCAATTACTGTAAACATAGGCCCACAAAGAGCATTGTGATTTTTTTTAGTTCAGTAGATGAAGTGAACTAAAACATTAGACGGAATGCTCCCTTCTTGTCTTTACAATAATGCCACAGGAGATTTTTACATCCACTCGAGACTAAGACAGAAGGAAGAGTTTTAAATTTCATCTAAAAGATGGCTCCTTTGACAGCACAACAATCCTCAGTACAGAACTGGAGTGTTAGTCCAGAACTTGTGCTGACATTTTTGGCATAGAACTTGACCCTGTGATTATCTGACTACGAGGGGAGTGCACCCACTGAGCCACTGCTGATACCTGGCTATGGATCAGGAGCTGGCACAGTTAGGAGTGATTAGTTTTGTTGAATAATTTAAATGTTGAAGGATTGTTCTTTGATTAACAAATTAACATTTTAATGTATTTTTAAACTTTTGTTATTTTGTTAGGTAAAAAAATCATTAAAAATGGACCCAGATAGCGAAAAAGAATTAACAGAGCCTGACAGTGATGACATAGAAAGCAGTGAAGATCTCGAATTTGAAAACAGGAACAACTTTCTTACCAGTGTGCTAACAGGAGATTCTGAGAAACTACGCAAGTGTTTTGAAATTGTGGATGATCCAAACCTCGAGATAGCAAAAGGATGGCTAAATATATGTGATGACTTTGGCAGAAATGCACTCTTTGCAGCCTCTATGTTGGGACATCATGAAGTTATTCCTGAGTTGGTGACACAAGGAGCAAGGGTCAATGAGAAAACCAATAGAGGTACTTCCTTCCACTGGTTTCTCCATATTTGTAGTTGCTGGAAGAATTTTTATTTGCAGTAAGAAATTTTTATCTTTGGTTGAATTGTTACCAAATTTGTACAATTACAATTAAGATACATACAGGTATTGTACTAAATGAGAGTTCTCATCTAGTAAGAATGTAAAGGAATAAACCATTCAGAATACATATGGACCAGTTCATTTAAACTGGGATCTGTCACATTTTTTTGTCTATCCTGCCTACAGAGTAAATGTATAATAAAGACAGAGTAGGCACAACCATCATTTTCTGTTGAACTGTGTCACCAGTAATTGCCTAGATAACTGACTGTCTTACAACTTTATGTTTGACATTTTGTTCCCTGCTTGCAGGTTACACTCCCTTACATTGTGCTGCTGCCTGGGGGAAAGTAGACAGCCTTAAAACTTTGGTGGCCTTTGGTGCCAATGTTCAAGAAACTAACTTTAGAGGTGAAAAAGCACGAGACATAGCTAGTCGATATTCAAAGACTGACTGCATGGAGTTTTTAGATTGGGCAGGTGAGAAATTACAAGATTGTTTCATCACTTTATAGCAATCCTCAGTTATTTATAGTTTTGTGCAGTGCATGGTGTTATGGACCAGGCTGGCCCCCGCCGCTGCCTCAAAATATTTAATGAAGGTAGCCTGTACCCTAACTTTTCCTTATTTTAAAGGCAGATGTGAAGTGCATGTTCCAGGTCAGATGAAACTAGTCAAACCACTGGGCCTTTAGCAAAACCAAATTTAGTTAAACGCTACAGTTGAAACATAAACAAAAGAAAGCGGAATTTAGAGTAATTTAACCATTGAAAACCCTCACTGACCTGATTCTGCAACTTAACTAATTAACTGTTCCAATTTGGCAACATCTCATAAACATACCCCTTGGCAAAAGGTAAGTTCAAACTCATTCTTACAGGCAGGAAGGAACAACATCCAGAGAGATTTCAAAGAAAGTCAGGAACTCTTTACTGAACATCTTATGTCTGTTACAACTAAAAACAACTAGAAAAAAACCTGAACTGGAAGAACTGGCCACTCCCCCTCCATTGTTAACAGTTACTCCCGAGACTCTTCGGTGCTTCTGCCTTTGCAACCTCTCTTCAAAGCAAAACCAAGGACAAAATAGCCTTTTTAAGGAGATAGCATTACCACAATGGAGTGGGATGGATCCCACTGGATAATATGCAGTATGCTATGACTAAGAAGGCGATGGCCTAGTGGTATTATCGCTGGACTGTTAATCCAGAAACCCAGATAATGTTCTGGGGACCTAGGTTTGAATCCCACCATGGCAGATGATGGAATTTTAATTCAATAAAGTATCTGGAATTAAGGATCTAATGATGATCATGAATCCATTGCTGATTGTTTGGGGTAAAACCTATCTGGGTTCACGAATGCTGTTTAGGCAAGGAAATCTGCCATTCTGGCCTACATGTGACTGCAGATTCAATGTGATTGACTGTTAACTGTCCTCTGGGCAATTAGGGATGGGCAATAAATGCTGCCTGGTCAGCAACACCCTCATCCTGTGAGTGAATGAATGAAGGAAAAAAAAACTTCAAGTAAATCTTATCTATATTTCCAACGGGCAGGTAATGCCTAGTGGTATTATCACTGGACTTTAACCCAGAGATATTGGTAGGTTGTAGGTTCAAATCACGCCATGGCAGATGGTAGAACTTTAATTGAATAATAATCTTGAATTAAAAGCCAAACAGTGAACATGAAACCACTCCCAAGTGGTGAAAATCCCACCTGGATTACAAATACCCTTTCGGGAGGGAAACTGCATCTTTTCCTGATCTTGCCTAAATGTGATTCCAAATCCACAGTAATATGGGTGATACTTAACTGCTTTCTGAAATGGCGTGGCAAGCTGCTCATTTGTAGCAATTGTTGGGAATTCTCAAAAATGAAACAATGATTGACACAGGCACTAGAAACAACAATGGCAAACATAGCCCTGTCAATCCTGCATGGGCTCCTTACTCACATTTTGGGGCTGGTGCCAAAAATGGGAGAACTACATCATAGACTAATCAAGCATCAGCCTGACAGAGTCTGACTCACGGAATCATACTTTACAGACATTGACCTGGACGCCATTATTACTGGATTGGCACGACAGATTCAGCAGAGTTGATATACTGTCAGGAGTGAGTTGCTTTTGAAGTCCTCAAAATGGACTCTGGACACGGTGAAGTCTCATGGCACCAAGTCAAACAGTGGCAAGGAAACTACATATCATACTCCCTTTGTTGATGAATAAGTGTTCTTCTATATTGAATGACATAGTGGGCAAAGTATTGCAAGAAGAATCATGCAGTTTTGTTTTTCACTTTTTAACTGCAGGGGCCAAACTGATTTTGGAGTTATATATTACTAATATTCAGGAAACTGTTGCCGATCTTGAAAAGTCACAGGGCAAGCTGTCAAAGCAAGATAAGGTAAGCTCCATCATTCTTGGGTTCAGAGTTGAGGACTGCCCTCTGTCTGTTTCTTTGTTGTGGAGTTAATATCTATTGGGTTCTTGGTTTTCAAAGACTTCTGTCATCTTCTAGACTGCTTTTACAAATGCTTGCCGTACAAAATTGGAATGGCTGAGTTCAGTACAGAATGCGACAAAACAGGATTTCGAAGACCAAAAGAATAATTTGATGACAACTCTGGAACCAATCATTGCCAAACTTACATCACGTGAGTACAAACACAAACCCACTGTGAACTCCTTGACGTTTGTAGATTTTAACCATCCCTGCAGCTGATGCACTGTTTTTACACGAGTCACAAGCTTTTACCAAAGGTAATGAGGTAAAAATAGGAATAAATAAAAAGTAAGAGGGGTGACTTTGCGAGGTTTTCATATTTTAAAACTTTAACACTTCTTCAGAAGTGCAAAATCAGGCTAACAATATAAATCATTCTGTGCTATTTGATGTAGATGCAGCACACTGCAACCTCAAAGCATTGCCACCAGCCTTCTCATTATTCAAAGGGGAACATTGCAGTTCATTTTCCTTTGTCACACACTTGCGTTCATTACTATCAGCCAACGCTCCCACTATTTACTTTAAGATTAAGTAAAAAAAAGTGTAGAAAAATAATCCAGAAGTTAAAGCTGGAGCTGCTTTTAAATTTCATTCCAAATATTCACTGGGTCACAAAAGAGGTTTAATAATTTAAACCACATGGCCCATTCAGTCTAATTTTTCCTTGAATGCCCACTTTACTGTTTATTATATTGGCTTTGTATTTGATGAATTCCAGGTCATAGACTGTAGCTCACTTTCTGCTATCCTGTTCCACTATTTGTACAAAGAAAGATTTTTTATTGTGTTTGCATAAACAGCATCAGGAGAGGTCCTAACATTTTTGGGTCCCCTAATGCTGGGTTACATTACAGTGGTGGGATTCATCGTAATTTTTGTTTTACTTTTTCAGTCAACTACTGTTTTTATTTGTTTTTAAACCAATTTCAGGCTCACATCCTTAAATTAGAATGTAATCTTTGATGTTGAAATTTATCAAAAACATTTGGAATTGTAAGTATATCTTGTTTCTGCAACCAATTGGTAATGTCACCTTTCAAACAATTCTGCAGTTGGTCAGGCAAATGTTACTTTTGTTGAAGTGTCTGGTCATTTATTAGATTATTTTCAATTTATATGTTCCCATTTTGTTGTCAAATATCTTTAAGTATTAAATGTCTGTTGGGATCCAGAACATTGATTCATTTCTCTAAAAAAGAATAAAGATTGAAGACTGTAGAAACAATTTCCATCTATAAGGTGTCTTTTGTGCTCACAAGATATCACAAAGCTGTTTTGAACTGTATCATTGTGTCATAGGCACACACAAACAGCAGCGAGATAAATGACAGTTAACCTGTTTTTGATGTTATTGCTTCAGAAAGAAATGTTTTACAGCACATGGAATAAATACAAGTTGGAGGAAATCAGATGTTTGAGAATACAATGGGATTCTGTCAACACTGAAAATACATGGGTGTGGCAGTAGACCTGGCCGCAAAATCAATTCACAGGGATGACCAATTACAGGAAAAACATTCCTTTGTAAATAGCAGTGAAAGCAAATCATGAGGATCTGCTTGTCCAACTATAGGCTGGATCTCCATAGGACCATAAGAGCATAAGTAATAGGAGTGGAAATAAGGCCATTCAGCCCATCCGGTCCACTCCGCAATTTAAATCATGGCTGATGGGCATTTCAACTCCGCTTCCCTGCACTCTCCCCGTAGCCCTTGATTCCTTCTGAGATCAAGAATTTGTCGATCTCTGCCTTGAAGGCATCCAACGTTCCGGCCTCCACTGCCATCCGTGGCAATGAATTCCACAAGCCCATCACTCTCTGGCTGAAGAAATGTCGTCTCATTTCAGTTTTAAATTTAGCCCCTCTAATTTTAAGGCTGTGCCCACGCGTCCTAGTCTCCACGCCTAACGGAAACAACTTCCTAGCGTCCACCCCTTCTAAACCATATATTATCTTGTAAGTTTCTATTAGATCTCCCCTCAACCTTCTAAACTCTAATGAGTACAATCCCAGGATCCTTAGCCGTTCATCATATGTTAAACCTACCATTCCAGAGATCATTCGTGTGAATCTCCACTGGACACGCTCCAGGGCTAGTATGTCCTTCCTGAGGTGTGGGGCCCAAAATTGGACACAGTATTCCAAATGGGGCCTAACTAGAGCTTTATAAAGCCTCAGAAGCACATCGCTGCTTTTATATTCCAACCGTCTTGAGATAAATGACAACATTACATTCGCTTTCTTAATCACGGACTCTACCTGCAAGTTAACCTTTAGAGAATCCTGGACCAACACTCCCAGATCCCTTTGTACTTCTGCTTTGCGAATTTTCTCACCATTTAGAAAATAGTCCATGCCTGTATTCTTTTTTCCAAAGTGCAAAACCTCACATTTACTCACATTGAATTTCATCAGCCATTTCCTGGACCACTCTCCTAAACTGTCTATATCTTTCTGCAGCTTCCCCACCTCTTCAGGACTACCTGCCTGTCCACCTATCTTTGTATCATCGGCAAACTTCACCAGAATGCCCCCAGTCCCTTCATCCAAGTAATTAATGTATAAGGTGAACAGCTGCGGCCCCAACACTGAACCCTGCGGGACACCACTCGTCACCGGTTGCCATTCCGAAAAAGAGCCTTTTATCCCAACTCTCTGCCTTCTGTCAGACAGCCAATCCTCAATCTAAGCCAGGAACTCACCTCGAACACCATGGGCCCTCACCTTGCTCAGCAGCCTCCTGTGGGGCACCGTATCAAAGGCCTTTTGGAAGTCTAGATAGATAACATCTACTGGGTTTCCCTGGTCTAACATACTTGTTACCTCTTCAAAGAATTCTAACAGGTTTGTCAGGCATGACCTCCCCTTACTAAACCCATGCTGACTTGTTCTAATCTGACCCTGCACTTCCAGGAATTTAGAAATCCCATCCTTGACAATGGATTCTAGAATTTTACCAACTACCGAGGTTAGGCTAATCGGCCTATAATTTTCCATCTTTTGCCTTGATACTTTTTTAAACAGGGGGGTTACAACAGCAATTTTCCAATCATCTGGGACTTTCCCTGACTCCCGTGACTTGTGAAAGATCATGACCAAAGCCTCCGCCATTTCCTCAGCCACCTCCCTCAGAATTCTAGGATGTAGCCCATCGGGGCCGGGAGATTTATCAATTTTTAGACCTTTTAGCTTTTCTAGCACTTTTTCTTTTGTAATGCCTGCCATACTCAACTCTGCCCTGGCTCTCCCTAATTGTTGGCATGCTACTCACGTCTTCCACTGTGAAGATTGACGCAAAGTACATATTAAGGTCTTCAGCTATTTCCTTATCTCCCATCACTAGCCTTCCAGCATCAATTTGGAGTGGTCCAATATCTACTTTTGCCTCTCGTTTGTTTCTTATGTATTGAAAGAAGCTTTTGCTATCATTTCTAATATTACTAGCTAGCCTACCTTCATATATGATCCTCTCCTTCCTTATTGCTCTCTTTGTTATCCTCTGTTTGTTTTGTAGCCTTCCCAATCTTCTGATTTCCCAGTGGTCTTGGCCACTTTATTGGCTGTCTCTTTTTCTTTGATATATTTCCTGACTTCCTTTGTTAGCCATGGCTGTCTAATCCCACCCCGATAACCTTTCTTTTCTTTGGAATGAACCTCTGTACTATGTCCTCAATTACACCCAGAAACTCCTGCCATTATTGGTCTACTGTCTTCCCCGCTAGGCTCTGCTTCCAGTTGATTTTCGTCAATTCCTCTCTCATGCCCCTGTAATTACCTTTATTTAACTGTAATACATTACATCCGATGTTGCCTTCTCTCTTTCAAACTGCAGACTGAACTCTACCATATTATGATCGCTGCCTCCTAAGTGTTCCCTTACTTTAAGGTCTTTTATAAAGTCTGGCTCATTACGTAGCACTAAGTCCAGAATAGCCTGCTCCCTTGTGGGCTCCATCACAAGCTGTTCCAAAAAGCCATCCTGCAAACATTCCTTGAATTCCTTTTCTTTGGATCCACCGGCAATGTTATTCACCCAATCCACCTGCATATTGAAGTCCCCCATGATCACCGTGACCTTGCCTTTCTGACATGCCCTATCTATTTCTCTTGCGTCCCTGGTCCTGATCACTGTTAGGAGGTCTGTACATAACTCCCATTACAGTTTTTTTGCCTTTGTGGTTCCTCAATTCCACCCACACAGACTCCACATCTTCTGACCCTGTGTCATTCAGTGCCGTAGATTTAATTTCATTCTTAACTAACAAGGCAACCCCACCCCCTCGGCCCACCTCCCTGTCTTTTCGATATGTTGTGAATCCTTGGATGTTTAACTGCCAGTCCTGAACTCCCTGCAATCATGTCTCTGTGACGCCTACCAATTCATAATCATTCAAGAGGATTTGTGCTGTTAATTCATCTACTTTGTTGCGAATACTACGAATACTGCATTTAGATAAAGTGCCTTGATGCTAACTTTCTTGACATTATTAGAGAGGTTGGAAATTCCAAGATGTCTTAAGCTATCCTTCCTTTTTGCTGTATTCCTAGTCTGTCTCGAGCTTAAATCCACCTGTACACATGCTATCCTGTTGCTTACCTTTCCATTTAACTCCATACTCCCTGTCTCTCCAGCACGGTGGCTCAGTGGTTAGCACTGTAGCCTCACAGTGCCAGGGACCCAGCTTCGATTCCAGCCTCAGGCCACTGTCTGTGTGGAGTTTGCACATTCTCCCCATGTTTGCATGGGTTTCCTCCGGGTGCTCCGTTTTCCTCCCACAGTCCAAAGATGTGCAGGCTAGGTGGATCGGCCATGCTAAATTGCCTGTAGTGTACAGGGGTGTGTGGGTTATAAGGGGATAGGTCTGGGTGGGATGCTCCAAGTGGACTTGTTGGGCCAAACGGCCTGTTTCCACACCGTAGGGGATCTAAGAAAAAAGGCATTCGTGAACCAGATCTCCTATGCTTGATGCTGATAGGCTCATGAGGAGGACAAGCTGGTGATCAGAGGAATGAGATTACTGGCAACAATCAGCAAAGCCAGAAAAAGTGGGGTTTGGAACATGGAGCATTCTCCATGTCAACACTTTAACCAATCAAGCAGTGCAGAGTCAGCTCTAATACAGTATGTTTTCCCCTCACATCTTGTGAACTGTCCTCATGAGTGCAAGAGAAGAAGCTTTGACAAAATGTGTCATTTTTCAGAAAAATGTAGTTCTGTACAATCACTTAATAAGTTTGTTTGGTGGTAATGAAGGAGTTAGGTAAACTGAAAAAGGTAGCCCCACAAAATCAGAAATAGTCGTCAAGACATTGCATGAGATGTCTGGAAAAAAATTACATACATTTTGAACCTAGGGTTTTGTGCTGTTTAGGACCAATGAAAACATCAGAAACAAATATCCTGGAGTATTGTCCGATTACCTCTGTTTTGATAGATGGTGAAGTTTGAGAAGAAGTTCAGGGAAAAGATACATAAAATTTTATTTCAGAAAAATTACATCAATTGTTTATTGTGTAATAATTTATGTATAACGTGTGGAAGGCTTGTTTTTGGGTTCTTAATCCACACTTGCTTTCTGAACTACCCTTGTTTCCGCTTAGCCATAGAAAATGCTGCCGGACTAATTTTTTGTAGTTATTTCAGACAAGGCAACTAATCAGGATAATTTATTTTAGAAAGCTACCTCACTCTATTTTAGGTGCTCAACTGGAGAAACTGAAAATAATTCCTGAGAAACAGAATAGCAAACTGGAAAACTGTTGGAGGAAGATTCTCAGGTTTTTTCATATATAGCTTACCCGAGAACAAATGTTCTTGTAAAGGACAATAGATCAGATATTCAAAGCTAGAATACAGGCTAGAGAAATGTCAGTTTTTACAAATAAACCTTGATATATTTGTGCTACAAACTGTGCCAAAACAGGAATATGATGATGGACCCAGTAAGGCCTGCATGTGCTGGAAACTAGAGTCAATAAATGTGGAGCTGGAAAAGCACAGCAGGTCAGACAAGTATCCATGAAGCAGGGAAGTCAACATTTCAGGCAAATATTGCTTTCATGTAATGATTATTGACCCTTCTTAATATGTTTAATCAATTTATAAATCACAGCATAGTAAGTATTATATTTACTGAAATGTAGATGGATTTCTGTTAGTACTGGCTAGTTAATACACTTTGAAATACTTTGTCATTTAAGTTTTCTGAAGCACATACATTTTTATTTTTAATATGGGATCCCTACGGAAGTCAGTCATAAAATCTAAATTTTAAGAAGGTCTAAAGTTATTAAAAAGACATGTGGGAACATATTTACTTTGTACCTTTTAGTGGTTAAAGAGTGCTGTGATGCTAGTTAGTTCTTTATAATATACAAGCAGATGGAATCAAAACTGAATGAAGCTGTTGCTGATTGTTTATATTTCTTTTCAGAAGCCCCACAGCCCTCAAAACCCTCTAAACCATGAGAGGATCTTTACAGTTGGCTTAATACCACAAACAAAAGGGAAGATTTCAGAGCTACTAGATTTTAGAACTTTTTCAACATGTACTACTTCATGGTTTCAGTGTTATATTGCATTTGATTTGATTGTTTAATGTGGGAAATCTAATTTTTTTAATTAGTTAAATTACAGGAAATATTTCTGATCAATTAATTGATGTTGATGTTAACAAGGCTGATATCCACAAACTGACCAATGTTTAATAGTTGTACCCATCTTATTGTTTTATGCTTCAAGTGAAATAATTAGAAATACCCTCCATGTTTCATTCACATGTGACATTAAGTTCCACTCAAGTCACAGCACCAATGAAAATCTGCTTGGTTAATATCAGAGCACAATAAATTACTACATCCAATTAGCTTATCATCATGTATCCATCCAGAGCAACCTAACTCTCCCCCAGCTTCTGCTGCAGCTAATTGCGTCAGAGACAGTTCCATGATTTTTATCTAAACCTGATGTTCAAAGTCTATTCCAAGCATCGATTAAACTCTCTAAACAACCTCCTACATGTTTTCTTCATTGGTCAGATCACACCTTGGATATTGTAACAAGTTCAGATTGCTGAGTAAAGTAATGTACAATTTGAATACAGTAATATTCAAGAACAGTGCATTTTTTCTACATATCTTTCTGTATACAATATTTTGATACTTGCATGCATTAGATTAGAAACTTAAGGTCACTCCAGAGCATCTTTTATTATGCTACAATTTTTTTCTCCTTCTCCCAGTTTGTCAGTAGTGGCTCTCATATGGACACTGGTTGCCATTAAGGTGCACATCATTAATAGATGGAGATGTTAATAGCAATGAATTAACAACTGCTTGCCATTAACGGTGGATTGTACAGTGTTCACTACTGGTGTACCCTGAAACTTTGGCAAAAAATATTGAAAAGTGGTACAAAAAACATTCTGATGCCCTTTTTTCTGTCATAAGATGGATAGTCAAAATATAACATTTAAAGACTGTCTTGATAAATACAGATATAACATCCTTATGGTCGAAATATACTACTAAACAGTCGACTGATTTTGCAAAGACTATTGAAACTTTCCAGCAGAAAACCTACTCTTAGATTTTACAACTGATTACAAAAATGTATTTCCACACATGAATCAATCATTACTATGTCACAGCTTTCTGTGAATTATCATTTTTTGCACTGAATTTTGTGGTCAGTAGCAAATGAATGCTTCTCAGCTTTCAAAGCATTTGTTCCCAGCCTTAGGCTTTTGATGGACTGTTGCACTGGAAGTTCCAGTCAGCCTGCCATCCTTAAAGTGCTCTGCCCTCTGCAGGACACCTGGATTGCATGAACGTAACAATCGTTCATAGATAACAAGGTGTAGAGCTGGATGAACACAGCAGGCCAAGCAGCATCAGAGGAACAGGAAACCTGACATTTTGGGCCTAGACCCTTCTTCAGAAATGGCCTGAAACGTCAGCTTTCCCGCTCCTCTGATACTGCTTGGCCTGTTGTGTTCATCCAGTTCTACGCCTTGTTATCTCATATTCTCTAGCATCTGCAGTTCCTATTATCTCTATAACAATCGTTCATCTGCTTAACCAATTAGATTGCAGTATTATGACTAAGTAACAGTTTTGACCAGAAGGTATCGGTTGTAATACGTCAAATTGGGTCAAGAAAGTAAAATAAAATTATAAGAAGGTGACTGGTTCGCTACTGTGTCTGTGCCCACTCTGCAAGAACACTTCAGCTAGTCCCACTTCCCACCCTTTCTCTGTAGCACTGGAACTACATTCTCTTTGAGGTGCTTTTTCAATTCCTTTCAGAAATCCATAACCATACATGCCTTCACCACCCTTTCACAGTGCATAGCAGATCGTTACATTAAAAATGACAATTAATTCGTTCTGATATTGCTTTGGCTTTGGGTTTTGCATCATTTTAAATTTATCACCTCTGTCACTGTTCTAAGGGTCACCGGACCCAAAACATTAACTCTGATTTTTTTTCTTCACAGATGCTGCCAGACCTACTGAGCTTTTCCAGTAACTTCTGTTTTTGTACCTCTGATACTCAACCCTTTTGTTTACATTTCTAATGATGTTGAAAGCCTCTATCAAACCTCTTTTCAATTCTTGCCATGGAGAACAATGTCAGTTTCTCCAAACTGTCACTGTAAATGCAATCCTAAATCTGTGAAGCAAATGTTGTAAACAGTTTTGCACCCTCTCTGAAGCCTTCTAATTAATAAGAGAAAGTAAAATTGGATTCAGTTGAGAAAAAAGTAAAAATAGTTTTGAAAACCTTTTTCTTACATTTCTTATAATTTCATAAATCTTACAAATCAACAATAATTAAAATCTGAAATAAAATTTTCAATGGCAGAAAGGTTGTTCAGTAGTATTTAAGATTTATTATACTTTTTAAAAATTGGCAGGTTTAGTCTCTGTCCAAAAGATCAGAGCAGGAAACTTATGCTGTTCAATGCCTTTGAATATTGTTGTTGACTCTCAACAGCCCTATGGGCAATTTGGAATAGATAATAAACAGTGGCCGATTTGAATATTAAATCAGACAGTGAGATCTTGTTCTTCCACAACCTCTGACAAGAGCAGACTATCTCAGAGGACAACTTTCAGATTTCTGCATTTAATCTCTCACTCAGGGACACCTTTAACTTTACTGCTACTTCTAATAACAAATGCCAGAACAATGTATCTGGCATGAAGGTTCAGACTTTTTTTTGTGAACTGTGGCCATGTTTGACCATGGATAAGATTTAAAATAAATTTACTCTGAAGGAAAATCGAACATTTAAACAAACCATTTAACTTACACTGCAACATTTTATGATGCTTTGGATTCTGAGGAATTGAACTGAGTTATTGTCACATGTACTCTCATGAGTACAGTGAAAAGTTTACAAGTCACTAGACCTGAATTGTTAACTGATTTCTCTCCACAGATGCTGTCAGACCCACTGAGTTTTCCAGCAATTTCTGTTTTTGTTTTATGATGCTTTGTGAACATTGATGAACATATTGGCTTGGGTGGAGCAAGTAAAGGCTAAGAGAACGAAACTAGTATGTACTTGGATTGAATTATGTAATCACTATGTATTTTGTTTAGCTATCTCTATCTGTGCTAAGTGAATTCAGCTCCCCTTCTGCCCCTGCTTTGTTTTGAAGATATGCGTTAAGAGCCAGAAACTAACTCTAATGCTTAAACAAAGGCTTTGAAAGAAACTGATACAGGAGCACGATGAAAGCAAAATAAAAATATTACACAGTTAATCATGGCAATAGTTTCATTTATAAAAATCAATAATGGGATCTACTGTTTACTATGTCTGAACCATCAGAAATAATGCCTTCCCCATTGCTGTTGTAGAGCAGTAGCTTCATTGCTGGTTTGCTCCCTTTTGTAAGTCATCATCCATATAGTAAACAATCAACTTAAACATTGATTGATAACAGATTAAATTTACAGGCAATGAGCTATTTTCATTTTCAAGCAAATGATTTCTCTGCAGCCACCTTTAGTTTATTAGAATACACATTAACATTTTAATTTCAAATTCCTAGAAAGCTATAGTGTGTGTGTGTTTTTTCCCTAACTACCATGTTGAAATCTATTTCCTGTGTACCACGAAAAATGCATTCTTTTTGAAATGCAACATTAAAAACAAACTCCAGTTCCTAGAATTATTGGGTGGCAACATTCATTCTGCCTTGCAATAGAGCCAGGGCTTCAATTGGTCACTCAGTTTGGACTTGACTTTGCTCTGATGAAGCGTCTAGGCCCGAAACGTCAGCTTTTGTGCTGAGATGCTGCTTGGCCTGCTGTGTTCATCCAGCTTCACACTTTGTTAACTTGGAATTGACTGAAATGCAGTTCCAGAAGTTGGAGAAACAGATTCCGCGTTTCGAGTGCTGATTTTTAGCTATTCTGCAAGGAAGGAGTCAAAGAGAGTTGGAGGGCTTTGTACTGCTACAACAAACTCAGGACAAAGTTCTAGGAATCAGTAATCAGCTAAAAGTTGGAATCTGAAACCTGAAGAAGTCCAAGGGAATTTCTAAAGTGAAAAGATTGCTGTCTGGGTTGGGGAAGCCAGGATGGTTTTGAAAGAAGCTTGGCAGCATTAATACTTCAGAGCAGCTGAGAATGGAGTTGAAAAGCCCATATGCCTCATTCAACTGAGCAAGTTGAGAATTCAGGGTACACCCCAGAACATGTCTGGTTTTGAGAAAAGCTTGTTATGCTTTTGAATGAGTACTGAATTACAGACTCAGGAAAACAGCAGGATCAAACAGGAGAGGTGCAGTCATTGAGAGTGTCCTTAACAAAATGGCTCTTGCAAGGGAGTTTCATCAGCAAAACTAAAGAATTGTAATCCCCTTGAGATTTAATGAGACTTGATGACCTGCCACGTCATTAACATCTAAGCAGAATTGCTGAGAAGTGTGGGGGCTGTACCTTGGTCACATTTGCTATTTGGGGTATATTGTGGCATGTCTAAGCACACGCCAATGCGTACTTCCCACATATTAATTCCAGACATTAGCATTTACAATAAATGTGCAAGTAATTTCTATTATTGCTCCAACTTCTATAGCAAAGTACGTTTTTGCTCTATTTTGTCGAGTCATGTGGCTTTGTTCTTATTAAATGTCTGAGATCTCACCTCTTACTTACATTAAAATGTATACATAATTTGGTGGGCTGACTGGAGATAGTTACACCAAAGCAGTGTGACCCAACCAGCCTTTCTAGTCATTTCGGTCATTATCAAAGGGAATCCCATGTTAATATTAATCAAAAGAACTGTAGAAGCTGGAGATCTGAAACAAACAGAAATAGCAATTTCTGAAGAAGCTCAGCAGATCTGGCAGCATCTGTGAACAGAAAACAGCAGTAATATTTTGAGTCCAATGACCCTTCTTCAGAACTGTTATGAAATCTGAAGGAGGGTCACTGGTCTTGAAACATTACCGCTGTTTTCTCTTCAGGGATGTTGCCAGACCTGCTGGGTTTCTCCAGCAATTTCAGCTTTTGTTAGTTTTGGACTTTAATGTTACCTGTACTGATAGTTTTCTGACTGCCATGCTTTCTAGACAGCTATGATGGGTGCATGCATAGCTCAACAATACACCTTCCAAGTAAGCAAGCCTCACAGCTCTCCTCCTTTCCTCCCATTTTTTGGAAACTGGTTGGCTAAGACTGTACCATACAATTAAACTCAACATTACATTGAAGCAACATTAACATTTATGACTGATGACACATTGTGTAAATGAAAGGAGCTTAAAAAGGCATTGTGTGAAAAACAAAATTTACAACCACAAAATATTTATTTCAATTTCAACCACAGTTTAGCTCCTTAGAGGAGCAGTACAGATTACAGGAATATGCAAGATTAGCTCTGTGGATTCAAAGTGAGTGTAGAATTTGTTTTCCTATTCCAACCTGTCTCCAGTTTCACCTTTCAGTTCATTTCATGTTTATGATGACCTTCCCAGTGGATTTGCGTTGCGTCACATGTAGAAAAGCTTCATTTACCTAAAAGAATTACAAAGCCGATAAAGTACCTCTTAAGTGCAAATGTTCTGCTTGTAATGAATAGTTACCAGTGCAATAGTTAACTGACTTTTAACTCTGCAAGTTATTTATATTTTTCTTGATGAATTGCCAGATCATAATATTAATTTTTTTTTACAGCTTTGCACTTTAAGTATTCACATATTCATTTCATGCATGTACTCTGCTTACGTTGGCAAGGTGTATTTCGTCAAATAAACATTTGCTTCTCTGACTTGTTTCAGGTCTCTTGTCTTACTTTGCTTGTCTGCACTTGTTGATAGACAACTATCAGTCCAAGCTTGATCGAAAACACATTAGGATCAGTAACAATCTTCTAACTGAAATCACAAACTTCTATGTGCTACAAATATCTAACACTGCATTTCTGTGTTCTGGCCAGAGATTTTGTCCCAGCAAGCTGTATTTGCACATGGAGTGAAGTAGAAAACACTGAACTGGTAAAATCATTAAGTGACAGTCAAGTATTAAAACTGTTGCAAATAGTCAGAGTATAAACTTTGATCAACAAAGGGCAATAGAAAATGTAACAATACATGTTCTCGGCCACACTGCAGAAACTAAGCTGGTTATTTCAACATCCAGCTTAAACAAGACTTCAGTAGCAATCCCCTTACCTCAAGGTAATCCTTTTTACATTCACCAGGAAATGTCATGACAAGTATTATTCTCATTATTTTACACTGCACTACATGCTATATGTAACATTCACATTAAATAATCACAACCTGTGTGAGAGCCATAAGTCTACTAATTAAAGAAAAACACTATGTTCGACAGTAATGAAATCATTTTCTGCTTTCAGTCTTTCTGGAGGTGATGCAAGGGAGCTGGAGAAAACTTCTATATTTTCCAGACATGTCACTCACTAGGAATCACACAATTGCATTACTTGAAAGAAATTGCCAACGTTCAGATTAATTCCCTGATCCTGACATGTGGATTTCACAGTGAGGATTCCTCTGTGCTTTAACCACAAGATTGACTGATCTTTTGAATGTGACCAGAAGTTGCAGATCCAGATTTCTGTTGTTGATAATATGTTCATGATGCCCTTGTTCCTGCTAAAAGTTTACAAAATGGGTCAGGAATCAATTCTTATTTGAAACACTAGCTTGTTTTATTTCCATAAGTCAGTATTAGCAAATAGATCTCATTCTGATTTGAGACTTTTTTTTTGCTTTAACACTGTGCTTCTCCTTTATCACTTTCCTCTGCTCATACCCTCTTGTCCCCTGGAGGCATTAACTGAGGTTCAGCTCTACAGAAGATACACGTCCTCTGGTTCTTGTTTCAATTATCCACTTGTGCCCATCAGAAACAAGTGCAACAGGCTATGTGATCAAGCTCATGGTATTCATTTCCAAGCCTTCAGATTTCCAGGTTTCTGACTTGCAGCATCTGCAGTTCTTTAAGTTTTTATTCAGATTTCCAGTGCTGGATAAAAGGGAAGAACAGGAATCCTGTCCATTTGCTTTTCTCCTCTTCCTAACTCCAGACGGCTAACTGTAGCAGTGCCAACTACTTCTCTTTGATAATATAACTCAGCACAGAGTGAATCAAAATCGGAATTCTTCCTGCTCTGCACAATTCAGAAACTGATTATTCATGTCTTTATGTGACAGAGGAAGTCAATTTACCATTTCATTATTTTTAAACTCTACTTGCTGTAACATCTGAATTTCATTACATTTAAATGGCATGACAGTCATTTTCTTGCTTCATCTTGATGTACATTATTTTACATATAAACCAAGCTTTTTGTAAGAAAACGAAAATAGATGGCAGCTGTTCAATCAGTGAATCCTGATTAAAATGTCTGTGAGCTACTAACGTCAATGGAGGTAGTGAATACATTAATAATTCCTGCAGTATAGATTCTCTCTAGGCTTTTATTCAATGCCACTTAGCATGAGGAGTCAATTCTGTAACATTTGAAGTAAGTAACAATGTTCTGCAAGGGTTAGTGATAATGGGAACTGCAGATGCTGGAAAATCCAAGATAATAAAATGTGAGGCTGGATGAACACAGCAGGCCCAGCAGCATCTCAGGAGCACAAAAGCTGACATTTCGGGCCTAGACCCTTCATCAGAGAGGGGGATGGGGTGAGGGTTCTGGAATAAATAGGGAGAGAGGGGGAGGCGGACCGAGGATGGAGAGAAAAGAAGGTAGGTGGAGAGGAGAGTATAGGTGGGCAGGTAGGGAGGGGATAGATCAGTCCAGGGAAGATGGACAGGTCAAGGAGGTGGGATGAGGTTAGTAGGTAGGAGATGGAGGTGTGGCTTGGGGTGGGAGGAAGGGATGGGTGAGAGGAAGAACAGGTTAGGGAGGCAGAGACAGGTTGGACTGGTTTTGGGATGCAGTGGGTGGAGGGGAAGAGCTGGGCTGGTTGTGTGGTGCAGTGGGGGGAGGGGACGAACTGGGCTGGTTTTGGGATGCGGTGGGGGAAGGGGAGATTTTGAAGCTGGTGAAGTCCACATTGATACCATTGGGCTGCAGGGTTCCCAAGCGGAATATGAGTTGCTGTTCCTGCAACCTTCGGGTGGCATCATTGTGGCACTGCAGGAGGCCCATGATGGACATGTCATCTAAAGAATGAGAGGGGGAGTGGAAATGGTTTGAGACTGGGAGGTGCAGTTGTTTATTGCGAACCGAGCGGAGGTGTGGTTTCCCCAATGTAGAGGAAGCCACACCGGGTACAGTGGATGCAGTATACCACATTGGCAGATGTGCCGGTGAACCTCTGCTTAATGTGGTATACTGCATCCACTGTACCCGGTGTGGCTGCCTCTACATTGGGGAAACCAAGCGGAGGCTTGGGGACTGCTTTGCAGAACACCTCCGCTCGGTTCGCAATAAACAACTGCACCTCCCAGTCTCAAACCATTTCCACTCCCCCTCTCATTCTTTAGATGACATGTCCATCATGGGCCTCCTGCAGTGCCACAATGATGCCACCCGAAGGTTGCAGGAACAGCAACTCATATTCCGCTTGGGAACCCTGCAGCCCAATGGTATCAATGTGGACTTCACCAGCTTCAAAATCTCCCCTTCCCCCACCGCATCCCAAAACCAGCCCAGTTCGTCCCCTCCCCCCACTGCACCACACAACCAGCCCAGCTCTTCCCCTCCACCCACTGCATCCCAAAACCAGTCCAACCTGTCTCTGCCTCCCTAACCTGTTCTTCCTCTCACCCATCCCTTCCTCCCACCCCAAGCCGCACCTCCATCTCCTACCTACTAACCTCATCCCACCTCCTTGACCCGTCCATCTTCCCTGGACTGATCTATCCCCTCCCTACCTGCCCACCTATACTCTCCTCTCCACCTACCTTCTTTTCTCTCCATCCTCGGTCCGCCTCCCCCTCTCTCCCTATTTATTCCAGAACCCTCACCCCATTCCCTCTCTGCTGAAGGGTCTAGGCCCAAAACGTAAGCTTTTGTGCTCCTGAGATGCTGCTGGGCCTGCTGTGTTCATCCAGCCTCACATTTTATTATTCTGCAAGGGTTGTTTGCCAGGTCATCCAGACCCCATCTTAATTAAGTCTGTCACCAAAAGTTGGAATGCTGCTCCCTACCCCATGTAGTCACAATGACACTGGACGAGTTTAAAAGCTCTTCCTCCAGAAGTTTCATTTTCCAATGCAAAAATCCCTGAATATGACTTCCAGGATTTCTTCGGCTCCAATCTTCCCAGTGATCTTTCCTAGTTGTCTTAAGGCTACTCTCAGCTGCTCCGTGGCCACGACGAGATCCAACTCTCGGTATTGGCAATACTCCGTCAGAGCACGGGTGCAGTTCTGCAGGTGCAGCCGGTGACGAGCCTGAGTTAAACTGGGGCTGCTGGCCAACGGATTCCCACACATTTTTTCGACTTGCTCTCCCAGGAGGCGCAAGAAGTCGTCAAAACCGCTGCCGGTCTTGCATGACAGCAGGCACACCCGAGCGAGCCCCTGTTCTTTCAGAACCGAGCGCAACGTCTCCAGCTCCTCCGGCTGAACGAGATCGGTCTTGTTGCAGACCACGATCGAGTCCGCCACCGCCGGGCTCTCGGCCTGAGCCGGACGCTCGTCAGGTTCACGCACGGCCGCCGCACTCGCATGGCCTCGGAGCAAACGCGGCACCGCACCGGACGGCTCCGAGACCAGCTCCGCAGCGTCCAACACGAAGAGCGCTACGTCCGCGTGGCGAAACCTTTCCCGAGCACGCCTCACGCCCTCCCGCTCCACGGGGTCGGGAGTCTCTCGGAGTCCCGCGGTGTCGCACAGCAGAACGGGGTAGCCTCCGAGATTCACGGCAGCCTCCACCACGTCCCGGGTGGTCCCAGCCGCGGGCGAGACGATAGCGGCGGGTTTCTGGCAGATGCGGTTCAAAAGGCTACTTTTTCCCGCGTTCGGCGGCCCGACAATTGCTACATGGACTCCGCTCCTCAGCCTCTCGCCGCGGCGCCTGTCGCCGAGGTGCCCGTCGATCTCCCTCTGCAGAGCTCGCACATCGCCGTCCACGCTACTGAGGACTCCCTCCTCGATGTTGCCGTCTTCGCCGAAATCGATGTAAGCCTCTGCATGGGCCAGGCACCGCGTTAACCTCTCGCTCCATCCATGGTACAGGTCCCCGAGGTCGCCGGACATCTGCCGCAGAGCCTGCCTCCGCTGGGCTTCGGTCTCGGCGTGAATGAGGTCTCCGAGCCCCTCGACCTCGGTCAGGTCCAGCTTCCCATTGAGGAAAGCACGTTTCGTGAACTCGCCTGCCTCCGCCGGCCGCAGCCCGGGCAGGTCTCCCAGGGCTCGGAGGACTCCGCCGACCACCGCCGGCCCCCCGTGGACATGGAGCTCGCAGCAATCTTCGCCGGTGTAACTGCGGGGTCCCGGGAACCACAGCACCAGCGCCGTGTCCAGGCGCTCCCCCGTCCCGGGGTCCAGCAGCGGCCGGAGGGCAGCGGCTCTGGCCGGCGGAAGAGCTCTCCGGCCGGTCAGGCGGACCAGCGTCTCGCTGCTGCCGGGGCCGCTCACTCGGATGACAGCGACCCCACACCTGCCCTGACCCGAGCTCAAGGCAAAAACGGTGCTTCTCTCTCGGGCGTCCGAGGAGCACGTCCTCACAAAGCTGGCCCGAAAACTGCACTGTTTGAAGAAAATGCAAAGTCTCGTTACTACATTAAGGGAGTCAAACCGCGGGAGACAGGCTGTAACATCAAAAAAGACGGAGAAAAGTGCAAAGAGTGAAAGAGGACTTCCTAGAATGGCAGTTTTAACAATTCGGCATCGACATCAACCAGCATTCAGTCAGAAACAATCATCCGCTGCCTCAACCCCGTCACCACCACCCCTCCCACCCCCACAATTGCATGTAAAGCAAGTTTGATCCCCAAGACAACAGCAGCAGCAGCCCAGAATGATTCATGTTCTCGCTCTCTGCCCGAACTCGGGAACTTCCAAGGGCATCTAACCTTATCAATGTGCTTGCATTCTACCATTGACACAGCAGTTGTGTCAAACCCCTGCATCACTTAATAATCGTGTCTGCTGAGATATTCAAGGAAAAATGGCAAAGAGCCCACGTTCAGAGATTTTAAAAACTGTTCACTTTCAGGAGATAAATATTCAAAATATTTCACAGGCTAGGAAAATAAATCAGTCAGCCAGAGTTCCTCTTGCATATTTCTAAACAGCTACTCAGAGTAGCAACAGACGAACTGATAATAAACTGGGTGCGTTCCCACCAGGTACATTAGCAGGAATCCAAGAGCTTTTAGAAAGGGGTGTGGTGATTGGAACATTTGCAGCAAGCATGCAGTGCAAAGGGGGAGCTGCAAACACCATCAAATTGAAATAATCCTCCACCTTTCATACTAAAATGATCAACATGACATTGTAACTTTTGAAGCTGGGCTTGTCGGTTCTCTCTGCAAACTCCTGACTGTTGTCTGTAGCCTCAACTTTCTAATTAATGACATTCCCCATCTGATGCAGACTGTCCTCTGCCTGAATCCTCCTTGTTCCCTTTGAAACTGCCTCACAAAGTACCCCTTTCTTACAGACAGAAGTGCAATCTGAAGGAGCTGACATTAGTATAAGATATGGCTCAGTGAGTGTGGTGATTTCCCAGACACCTCTATTATCATCCTTTGGCAAATACTCATCAGTAGGAAAGACCCACCAGACTTTACAGCTGAACAGTATTTACCAACAAAGAATGGCTCTGGAAATCCATTTAAAATGGGGACCAGGAGGATTTTTTCTCTCTCTAGGGCCATTAATCTTTGGGACTCTCTTTCCAAAATAGCAGTTTAATTTTGGTCATTAAATATAGCTAAGGCAGAGTTATTTTGATCTGTACAGGAGTCAAGGTTAATGTGGGGGCAGGCAGGAAAGTGGATTTAAGACCACAATCACATCACTGGGTCAAAATCACGGGGCCTTGTGGGCCACCAGCAGCATTACTGAATGGTGGAAAAGTCTTGAGGGGTTTAAATGGCCTGCACCGATTACATATGATCTTCTTCAGGTACATAATGGGCAAAATAACATTTGCACCATAAACTTGCCAAGTAATGACAGTCTTGACCAGGAATATAATCGTATTGCCTTGACATTCAACTGCATACCATTCCTGAGTCCTCTGTCATTAATATCCTAGAGGTTACCATTGATCAACGACAAAAGCAGGTCAGAAGCTGGAAATTCTGCAGGCAGAAACTTGCTGCCTGACCCAAAGCCTGTCCACATTATACAAGGCACAAGTCAGGGGCATGACTGAATACTTGCCGCTTGCTTCAATAAGCGCAGCTTTAATATCATCCAGGACAAAGCATCCCACTTGACTGGAACCCCAACCACCACATTCAACAGTAAGTCTCTGCACCACCAACACTGTGGCATAAGTGTGTTCCATCTACAATATGCACTGCAGCAACTCAACAGGGTTCTTTCAACAGCACTTTCCTGCATCCTCTACCACGTAGAAGGTCAAAGTCAGCAGGTGCATGGGAACACCACCACTTATAAGTACCCCATTAACCATCCTAACTTGGAATGCTATCACTGTTTTTCTTCATCACCGGGTCAAAATCACGGGACCTTGTGGGCTACCAGCAGCATTACAGTACTCCGATACAATCCGCAACATCATGGCCCAGTGTACACCCCAATCTGTCATTACCATTAAGTCAGAGGATCAAACCTGGTTCAAATGCAGAGTACAAGAGCGCATGCCAAGAGCAGCATTAGGCATACCTAAAAATGGGATGACAACCTGATGAAGCTACAAAACAGGACAACTTGAATGCCGAATAGCATGACAGCAAATTACAGAGATGGCAAAGTGATTCCACAATTTATCAGATCAAAGCTCTGCAGACCTACCACAATTTGTTGTGAATGGTGGAAGACAATTGAACAACTCACTGGAGGAGCAGGGAATCCACAACTATCCTCATCCTCAATGACAAGGGAGCCCAGCATATCACTGCAAAAAATGAGGCTGAAGTATTTCCAACAATCTTCAGCCTGATGTCTTGTGTGGATTCAACCCCAAAAATCAAGAAACAGCTGAAAGCATTAAATACTGCAGAAGCAACATTCTGGCAATAGTACTGAAGGCTGTTGTTCCAGAATTTATCTGTGCCCTGGAAGGCCGTTCCAGACAGGTACAATACTGGTATCTACTTGGCAGACTAGTACACAAAAAGCAGGACATATCTAATTATCAGTGCATCAATCTTTGCTTTATTATCAGTAAATTGATGGAAGGGGGTCATCAATTGTGATAACATGAGGTTGCTTAGTGATAGCCTACTCACAAACACTCCTGATGTCATTCCAGCCTTGATTCAAGCATGGATAAAAGAGCTTAATTGCAGGAGTGGGAATGACTGTCCCTGACATCAAGATTGCATTTCATTGAATGTGACACTGAGGAGTCCAGTGAAACCTCAGTCAGTGGGACTCAGGGAAAACTCTTTGTTAGTTAATCATATCTGGCATCAAGGAAGAAAGTTGTGTTTGCTGGAGATCAGTCATCTCAGGATCTCTCTGCCAAACCATTTTCAGCTGTTTCATTGAAGACCTTGCCTCAATCTCAAGGTCAGAGGTAAGGAAGTTTGTTGATGATTATACTATGTTCAACACCATTCATGACTCCTCAGATACTGAAGGAGTCCACCTTCAAATGCAGCCAAGCAACAATGATATTCAGGTAAGGCTGACCATTGGCACAAGTTCTTGGCTATGACCATCTTGAACAAAAGAAAACTAAACTGGTGCATTAACTATGACATTCACTTGCATTACCAGCACTGAATCTCCCACTATGAACAGCCTGGGGCTGCCACTGACCAGAAACTGAGCAGAACTAACCATATAAAAATGTGGCTAAGAACACTGCAGCAGATAATTCAGCTCCTGTCGCCTGAAAGCCTGACAACCATCCAGAAGGCACCACTCAGGAGTATAATGGAATACTTTCCATTTGCCTGACCGAGTGCAGCTCCAAAAACACAAGAAAATGGAAACTATTCTGGATAAAGCAGCCTGCTTGGAGTAACATCACATCCATAAACATCCACTTCCTTCACTACTGACGCTGAGTATCAGCAGTGTGTATTATGTTTAAGATGCACTGCAGGGGCTCCTCAAAGTGCATCATCCATACCTACAACCACTGCCATCTAAAAGGACAGTGGGACCTGAGGTATTGGAACATCACTGGCAGCACATTCCGCTTCAAGCCACTCATCATCGTAACTTAGAAATATATTGCCCTTCTTTCAGTGTTCCTGGATCAAAATTCTGGAACTCCCTCCTTAACAGCATTGTGAGTTTACCTACAGCACATGGATCGCAGAGTTCAAGAAGCTAGTTCACCGCCACCTTCTCAACTGTAACTAAGGACAGGCAATAAATGCTGCTCAGCCAGTGAAGTTCTCAGTGAAAATAATATTTTGACTACTTGTCAAAGATCATTTTTTAAAAATCAATAATCATCCTATCTTGTGCCATATTCATGTTATTGGCCAATATCAAATAATAAAACCATCTCAGCAATTATTACAAGCAGATACAGTTGCTCAAAGTCATTCTGGCAATGGTTTTCAAAAATCTACTTTCCATTTTTCCTTTGAATTCTCCCAAAATTGACTTAAGTTTCACCCATTTAATTGTCAAATGCTCCCTCTTTTCCTGTCGAAATTCCCTTGTTTCTATTCAGCATGTCAGATGACCAAGCAGCAATTTCAATTTGACATTGTTTAAATCATAGGAACATATCCGTTTTCCTATTGCTGGTCTCTTCATAAGATGAATCTTTTTAAATGACTTAATCTCAGAAAGCGTTAATGACCATTTCCTTCTTTATTTTTCCCCTTGTGAAAACACTAATTTGTGTCGGCTAGGGTATAGACTTTCTGGTATCTCAACCAGCTGACCAGTTTCCCTGCGATAGCCAAGACAGTTCCAAGAATATTGTGTCATATTATGACAAAGAAGCCCAAATATGTCTCCATCTGACCTTTGCACATAATATGCACCTCAAGCAGGGCTACAGATTCCCTGATCTAGGAAATACTGACCAGCCTGCCATCAACTCACCTTATCAACTCAATCTGCACAGATCAGGAACAGAGCCAGAGGCCTGTTTGATCAGTGTACTCCAATGATGCTTTGTGCACTGAGCCACGATGGAGTACACTCTTCAAATGTATCTTATAAAATGTGATGCTAAACCAAGAATTGCTGGAAATGCATGACAATCCATATCTTTAAAGACCAAAGGTTAACTTTAAACTATAAACCCTTTACCAGGCGAGAAAATAAATACAGCTTGTTCCATTGTAGAGTTGAGGAGAAAGGGTAGAATGAAATACGAGGTTGAATAATTTGAAAACTGCTCAATAGAAAAACAACAGATATTACAAAAAGATAAGTGCAGTGCAACAAGGGCAAGACATTAAAAGACTATGCATCCCATTTTACGGTTTTCTGGCAGCCATTTTTTACGATAATCTGACTTTGTCCCAAAAGGGATGGAGTACATCTGTCGTTATCCAGTATTGAAGTAAATTAGCGTGAGACTTGGGTATTACAAAATAGAATTCACCAAAACGTAAGTCTAAATGGACAAGTGGAGCATCTGTTCCACTCCCTCAACTTTCAGTCGTATGTTCAACAGTGTGAAGACACAAGCTCTTTCACACTTCTTCCATTTTTGTGTATCTTCTACCAGTGACTGACAGGATTGGTCATTACATTTTCCACAATTATGTTACTCCTGCTGTCAGCCCTCCCACTTTCACAATGACGACATGATCCCCTTGTCCCTCATTCAGTCCACCAGACAGCTTCTGTATCTATATCGTTCATTGTCTCTACTCAAACAAGGTTTCTCCTTGACAATGGTCAAGTCTCCTTCAAGTTCCATACATTGCTTTTTTCTTTACTTGGACCCTTCATTCATCTCACACATTGCATTATTCACTTAATAAAGTAACAGCACCTCAACAAGGTTTCTTTTCTTAAGACAAGCTAAGTAATGCAAATTTTGGAGATCCCAAATAAAACCAGAAATGGTAGAAGAACTCAGCATCTATGGGAAGAGATATCCAGTCACATACAAGTTAATAGGTTCAATGAATTACAAATTTTTTAACAGAGTACTGTCATATATTCAAAAAGATTAGTTAATATCTTGAGTGCTAGATATACCTCTGTCATGTAGTTTGCATATAATTAAATCTGTTATCCTCTCTGATAATGGTTTTTTTTTATATTCACTCATGGACATGGGCATCGCTGGCCAGCAAGCATTTATTATTCTTACTTAGTCGCCCTTGAGAAGGCTGTGGTGAGCTGTCTTCACAAACCGGTGCAGCGCCCCTGCTGAAGGCTGACCCACAATGCCCCTCGGGAGGGAAATCCAGAATTCTGACCCAGCAACAATGAAGAAATAGCGATATATTTCCAAATCAGGATAATGAGCAGCTTGGAGGGGAACTTGCAGGGCATGGTGTTCCCATGTGTCTGCTACCTTTGTCCATCCAGGTGGAGGTGGTTGTGGGTTTGGAAGATGCTGTCAAAGAATGTTTGGTTAAATTTCTGCAGTGCATCTAGTATAGTACACACTGCTGGCACTCAGCATTGGTGATAGAGAGAGTGGATAGTTGTGGATGTGACACCAATCAGGTGTCTGCTTTGTCCTGGATGGTGACAAGTTTTTTGAGTGGAGCTGCACCCATCCAAGTAAGTGGGGAGTATTCCATCACACTCCTGACTTGTGCCTTATAGATGGCAAACAGGCTTTGGGGAGTCAGGAGGTGAGTTACTCACTGTGATATTTCTAGCCTCCGAGCTGATCCTGTTGCCGCTGTGTTTATGTGATGCATCCTGTTGAGTTCTGATAACCCTGAAGATGTGACGGTGGGGCTTCAGTGACGATAACATTGTCAATTGGTGGTGATTAGATGGTCTCTTACTGGAGATGGTCATTGCCTGGCATTTGTGTGGTAAGAATGTTACTTGCCACTTGTCAGCCCAGATCTGGACACTGTCCAGATTTGTTGCATTTAGCCACTGACTGCTTCAGTGTCTGAAGAGTCATGAATGGTGCTGAACATTGTGCAATCATCAGCAAACATCATCACTTCTGACCTTATGATGGAGGGAAGGTAAGTGATAAAGCAGCCTAAGATCTCCCTTGCCGTAAACCCATCCCTGGAACATGTGGATAACAATGATACCTACACCAGGCTCTTACTTATTGACTACAGCTCCGCCTTCAACACCATGATTCCAAACAAACTCATCTCCAAACTCTGAGACCTTGGTCTCAGCTCCCCCTCTGTAACTGGATCTTCGATTTCCTGACCCATGGACTGCAATCAGTAAGGTTAGGCGACAACATCTTCCACGATAATCGTCAACGCCTGTGTCCCACAAGACTGCATGCTTAGCCCCTTACTGTACTCTTTAGACACCCATGACTTTGTGGCCAACTTCCGCCCCAACTCCATTTACAAGTTTGCTGACAGCACTGCTATAAGTAAGATCTCAAACAACAATGAAACAGAGTACAGGAAAGAGATCAAGTGCTTAGTGGCACGGTGTAAAGACAACAATCTCTCCACCAATGTCAGCAAAATGAAGGAGCTAGTCATTGACTTGACCCTTGCCTGCATCAATGGTACTGAGGTGGAGATGGTCCAGAACGTGAAGTTCCTGGGAGTATGATCACAAACAATCTGTTCTGGTCTGCCCATGTTGATCAAGAAATCAAGACAATGCCTCCACGCCTCTATTTCTCAGAAGGCTAAGGAAATTCAGCACATCCACAAATTAGTAAGAGTCTTACTAATTTTTATTTTACAGATGCACCATAGAAAGCATCCTGTCTGGATGCATCACAGCAGGGTATGGCAACCACATCTTCTCAAGTCCACAAGAAACTACACAGAGTCATGAACACAGCCCAGTCCATCACGCAAATCAGCCTTCCATCCACTGACGCCATCTATAATTGCTACTGCCTCAGGAAAGCAACCAACATAATCAAAGACCCCTCCCATTTTATCTGTGGCTGTAATATTGTATTCTTCACCCTGTTGTCCTATCAGATGCACTTTATATGGTACAATCTGACTACAGAGCAAGCAAAACAACACCTTTCATGCACCTTGGTACATCGACAACAATAAATCAAATCAGAAGTTGTTTGGGCCTAGGATACTATCCTGAGGAACTCCTGCACAGATGTCCTAGAGATGAGACGACTTACCTCTAATAACTACAACCTTCTTCCTACATGCCCACTATGACTCAAGCCAGTTGAGAGTTTGCTCTGATACCTAATGATTTCAGTTTTGCTAGAGCTCCTTAATACCACACAGTCAAATGCAGCCTTGATGTCAAGTGCTGTCACTGTCACCTCAACTCTGGAATTAGCTCTTTTGTCCATGTTTGAATGAAGGCTATAGTGGAGGTCAGAAGCTGAGTGGCCCTGGCAGAACCCAAACTGAGTGTCACTGAGCAAGTTACTGCTGAGCAGGTGCTGCTTGATAGCACTGTTGAGGACACTTCCATCATCATTTTACTGATGATCAACAGTAGACTGATAGGGCGGTAACTGGCCGTGTTGGATTTGTCTTGCTTTTTGTGTATAAGACATACTTGGGTAATTTTTCACATTGTCAAGTAGATGCCAGTGTTGTAACTGTAATGGAACAGCTCGGCAAGGGGAACGAGTTCTGGAGATCAAGCCTTCAGTACTATTGCTGGAATGCTGTCACAGCCCATAGCCTTTGCAGTATCCAGTGTCTCCAGCTTTTCTTGATATCACATGGAGTGAATCAAATTTGCTGAAGACTGGATTTTGCAATGATGGGGACCACTGGAGGAGGCTGAGATGGATTATCCACTCAGCACTTCTGGCTGAAGATTGCTGTAAAAGCTTCAACCTTATCTTTTGCACTGATGTGCTGGGCTCTACCATCATTGAGGATGGGGATATTTGTGGAGCCTCCCCCTCCAGTGAGCTGTTTAACTGTCCTCCACCATTTGTAGCTGGATGTGGAAGGACTGCAGAGCTTGGATCTGATTCATTGGCTGTGGGATTACTTAGCTTTATCATTTGCAGCTTATGCTGTTCGGCATGCAAGTAGTTCTGTTTGGTGGCTTCACCAGATTGACACCTCATACTCACATATGCCTGGTGCTGCTCCTGGCGTGCCCTCCTGCACTCTTCACTGAACCAGGGTTGATCCCCTGGCTAAGATAACAAAGTGTGGAGCTGGATGAACACAGCAGGCCAAGCAACATCTTAGGAGCACAGATGCTGCTTCGCCTGCTGTGTTCATCCAGATCCACACTTTGTTCTCTCGGATTCTCCAGCATCTGCAGTTCCCATTATCTTTGATCCCCTGGCTTGATGGTAATGGTTGAGTAAGGGATATGCCAGGCCATGAGGTTACAGATTGTGCTCGAGTACAATTCTGCTACAGTTAATGGCCCACAGCACCTCATGGGTGCCTAGTCTTGAGGTGCTAGATCTGTGTGAAGTCTGTCTCATTTAGCACTGCGATAGTGCCACATAACATGATGGAGGTTATTTTCAAGGACTGTGCAATGGTCACTCTTTCCAATACCATCATGGACAGATGCATCAGCAGCTGGCAGATTAGTAAGGGTGAGGTCAAGTATATTTTACCCTCTCATTAGTTCCCTCACCACCTGCCGCAGATCCAATCTAGCAGTAATGTCCTCTAGGACCCGACCAGCTTGATCAGTGGTTCAGCTGCCGAGCCACTCTTGGTGGTGGACATTGAAATCCCCCACCCCCAGTACATTTTGTGTTTTTGCCATCCTCAGTGCTTCCTCCAAGTGTTGTTCAACTTGAAGGAGAGACTGATTCATCAGCTGAGGCAGGATGCTTCGTGGTAATCTGCAGGAGGTTTCCTTGCCCATGTTTAGCCTGAAGCCATGAGACTTCATGGAATCTAGAGTAAATGTTAAGGCCTCTGAGGGCAACTCCCACCTGATTACATATCACTGTGTTGCCACCTCTGCTGGGTCTGTCATGCCAGTGGGACAGGACCTATGTAGAGATGGCGATGGTGGTGTCTGGGACATTATCTCTAAGTGTGATTCATGAGTATGACCATTCGGGCTGTTACTGAACTAGTCTGAGGGACAAGTCTCTCAATGTTGCCACTAGTCTCCAGATGTCACTAAGAAGGACTTTGTAGGGTCAACTGGGCTGTTACTGCCATTGTCTTTTCCACTGCCTATGTCAATGCTTATTGGTCCATCCAGTTTCATTACTTCCTTGAAACTTCATGCGATTAGTACAATTGAGTGGCTTGCCAGGCCATTTCAGAGGGCAGTTGAGAGTCAACCATATTGCAGTGGGTCTAGAGTCACATGTAGGTCAGACCAGGTGAGGCTGGCAGACTTCCTACCCTGAAGGACATTAATGAGCAGAATGTTTTTTTCCAACAATCGATAATGGTTTCAGGGTATTCTGTAGACTCTTCAATTGCCATATTTTTATTGAATTGCAATTCCACCATCTGCCATGGCAGGTTCAAACTTGGGTCCCCAGAACATTTGCCGAGTTTCTGGATTAACAGTCCAGCGATAATACCACTAGGCCATCACCTCCCTGTTTTGAATTTCCCTTCTTTACCCTCCCAACTATCACTTCATTTTCAGTATTCCTCAGGGACTTTCAGACCTGGCAAAGGAGAATGACGAAAATATTAACCTATCTCCTTTCTTTACAGACAATGATGAGCCTATCACACATCCCCTGTATCTTCTGTTTGTGTTTCACTTGTCCGAGCCCTTAAAAAGGTCATCTGCAGAAGATGAGGACCCATCATGAAGTGTCTAGATCTCCTTTCCCATTAGCATTTACCTGTTGCAGTTTATAAACAGCTCCAACTCTAGGTTTGATCCTTCCTTCCTGACAGTACTGGACTGCAGACATGATGGACCTGGAGAAGACTGGGAAATCTTGATGTTGGTATCTTCCCCAATAAACACCCATGGCTGCCACGTTCTTGAGAAGCAGAAGGTTAGCTGGCACAGACGGTATATTTCCGCCAGCAAATCCGACAACCACGATTCTGCCTTCCCAGGCTAGGCTGAGACAAATCAGACACAAAACATGAGTCACATGCCAAGTTCATTATACCAAGACCGTGAAAAATAAAGACTCACATTTATATTATGTTTCTCAAGGACATCCCAAAGCACCGGGCAGAAAATGAAGTAGTCTTGAAGCACAGTTTGTCTCACAATGGAGGAAATGCAGCACCTAGTTTACACTTCTGCCAATCTATTAACTGGACAGATAAGTTGTTTTAGTTGTCTTCATCAAGGGATAAAGGCTGACCAAAGCGTTGAGAAGATATCCCTTGCTTTTCTTCAAAACAGTACCACAGGATATGGTTTGAAGGATAGCAAGGGATACCTTTTCAATTCATTCATTTGAGAGGGCAGAGGGAGCATCTGTTTATGTAAAAAAAACATATAAAACAGGGACATGAGCAGGCCATTTAGCCTTTCGTGACTGCTCCACCCTTCAATTTGATCATGGATGATCAACCTGCTTTAAAGAATTCTTTCAAAGGATGTAGGCATCACTGGCAAGAGCAACATTTGTATCCAATCCCTAAATGCCCCGAGTAACTTGCTCAGCCATTTCAGAGGGCTGTCTGGGGTCAACCACATTGCTGCCGACCTGGAATCACACACAGGTCAAACCAGATAAGGATGTCAGATCTCCTTCCCTAAAGGACATTAATGAACTGGATTGGTTTTGACAACAATCAGTGACACTTTCATGGCACTGTTACTGAGACTAACTTCACATTCAACATTCTTAAAAAAATTAAAATTTAACTGATATCAACTGCCGTGGGATTAGATTTGAACCAATGTACTTAAGAACATTAACCTGGGTCTCCAGATTACTTGACAAGTGACATCAACACAACGCCATTGTCTCCCTGTGAGTGCTCAAGAGGTTGAATTACCTTAGGGGTTTGTGGAATTGGAGGAGTTTACAGAAATAAGGATGGGTAAGAGTTGTGGAAGGTTTTAAAAATCATTGATGCAAATTTTAAAATTGAAGCTTGCATAAATGGGAGTCAGTACATGTTAAGAAGAACAGGGTGATAGGTGAACAGGATTTACTCCACTTTCAAAATTGAAAAAGGAAGAAAGAGGAAAGATATGTATTGAACCAAACACTCACTTTCTGCATAACTAAGGAAATAACTACTACATACGGCAATAGCTTTTTGCCATGCTTAGCCTACGTGCTGATCCACTGTTTCAGGTTACTGAATAATTCCAATGACAGACTAGATATTCAAAGGCAGATGGTCTTTCAAACGCAAAGACTGATTAACTAAACCAGGAAAATCTGCTGCAGACTTGGAAGACATGATAAAACCCACATAAAACTAGCTGTTTGGATTAACAGACTATCTGAAAATACCAAGAAAGATATATCCTTGCCGAAGTGCGAGTATAGCAGAGGTTCAGCACGCTAATTCTGGCCTCCGTGCTGTAGGAATGATATTTTGAAACTTGAAAGCGTTCAGAAAAGATTTACAAGGATGTTGCCAGGATTGGAGGGTTTGAATTATAGGGAGAGGCTGAACAGCCTGGAGTTATTTTCCGTGGAGCATCTGAGGCTGGGGGGTGACCTTATAGAGGTTTATAAAATCATGAGAGGCATGGATAGGGTAAACAGACAAGGTCTTTTCCCCAGGATGGGGGGAGTCGAAAACTAGAGGGCAAAGGTTTAAGGTGAGACGGGAAAGATTTAAAAGGGACCAGAGGGGTGACTTTTTCTCGCAGAGGATGGTGTGTGTATGGAATGAGATGCCAGACGAAGCGGTGGAGGTGGGTACAATTACAACATTTAAAAGGCATTTGGATGGGTACGTGAATATGAAAGTTTTCAGGGATATGAGTCAAATGCTGGCAAATGGGACTAGAATTTATTTAGGAAATTTGGTCAGCTTAGATGAGTTAGACCGAAGGACTGGTTTCCGTGCTGTACATCTCAAAGACTCTATAATTGCAGGGATGGTGGTACTGACTTATGAAGAAAGACTGAGCAGATTAGGCCTGTTTTTTCTGGAGTTTAGAAGGATTGAGGGGTAAATTAGAGGTGATTGCACTGAAACCCACAAAATTCCTAAAGGGGTAGAAAGGGTAGATGCAGAAAGGATGTTTCCCTTGGATGGGCAGGGATGGTCTAAAACCGGGAGACAGTCTCAAAATAAAGAGGGAGCCAAATAGGACCAAAGTAAAGAGGAACCTCCTCATTCAGAATCTTTGGAATTCTCCATTCCAGAGAGATGTAAATACAAAATTATTGAGTAAGTTCAAGACAGAAACCAATAGATTTCTATTTACTCAAGATATCAAAGTATGTGGAGACACCACAGGTAAATGCTGTTGAGGCAGCTGATAAGCTAAGATCTAAAATGTTGAACAGGCTTGAACAGCCTATTCCTACTCATTTTTACTGTATTGAACTAGTCCCAGCATGGTGAAAGTAATGCATTGTCTTCCAGGAGTAGTGCTTAATTTTCAAAATTTTTGCCATCTAGATAAGATACTAGCAATGTCAATGGCCCATTTTATTATTTCGCAACATTTGTAACACAGAAACAGGGCCCGACAGTCTACACCAATCATCATGGTCCGCTCAAGCCTCCATCTACTGAACTTCATTTCACTCCATCCAGCATATTCTTCTGATCCCTTCTCTCTTTGTCAATTATCAAGCTTCCCCTTGTGAGGTCTACATTTCCACCACTCTGAATCTCCCAACTAAAAGCTTAGATCACTAGCATATTGTAGGTTGATATCAATTTAAAATTCACTGGGAGTACGTACTATGCTAAAAGTCCACAAATGCTGCACCTGCTCTGCTGCTGATTCCACTCCACACGATCATCTTGCCAGTAATTCTCCAATCCAAACTGAACCCAGGACAACAACAATAGATCTAACCTGATCCCAGGTTATTTTGTATCCTTCACTATCATTTGGCTGACCTGTTGAGGTTGAGGCATGCATTGGCAGACCAGTGGCATGAATATTCAATCCCCTCAGAACTACTTCCATCTTGATGAGGAATAGCCTGACATTGGACAGATTGCTTCCCTTAGCTGAAACAGAGTTCACAGTGGACCGCAGGAAAAGCCAGTGTTTCACTGTTATAACTTGCTACATTTTGTTAGGATTTAATACTCAATCACACTTGATAGCGATGAAAATACCTGCTGAAGGCATCCTTAAATATGTCTCCTCCAACGGCATCGAAGACCACATTCACCCCTTTGTTTGCAGTCAGCTTTTTCACCTCCTCCTTCAAGTTCTTTGTAGTATAATTGATGCTTGCCACAGCACCCTTCTGCACTGCCAGTTCACACTTCTCATCAGTCCCAGTAGCTGCAATGACCTACAGAGAGAAAGCAGGACTTATTGTTGGGCATGCGGTCAATGCTGGGACGGCTCAGATCCAAATAGTTAAATCTGGTCCATTGTACTTGCTTTTGATGACACCCTTAAAGTTACACAAAGTCGATCGGATTTGTTATCAAGAAGAATTAGAACAAAGCCTAAACGCACAACCACTAGCCTATTTTTGAGAAGGAAGTGCAATGTCGTGTTTGATTCAGGATACGCAGAAAATGAATTCTGTTTGTGAATGAAACAGCTGCAATTCGTTTTTTTTCAGTAGCCGGAAGAACAGCTGATGAAATGGAAACATCAAATTAAAACAAATGCTCTTATTTGACTGGCACATTGTCAGGACCATGACAGCAACTGACCAGGTACCAGTTACACAGTTGTTGTAGAATATTGCATTGATGCATTTAATGGGAAATCAGACAACCCCACAAAGGGAGAAAGAAATAATATTCGACTGGGACAAGACCAAAATCTGGGACAAGCTAAGCAGAGACAGGAATGGGAATTCCTAGAAGCCTGGCACTCCACTGCGAAGGAAAACTGGAAGTGAGGCAATCCAGCTCAACGGACTCCAGTGTTTAAAAACCAGGTGGGAAAACACACGTACACTTCATCGGAGGCTGCACTGGATGTTACCCAGCATAGTAACGAACGTCTGTGGAACAAAAAACCAGTTCGGCGAGCCAATCAACCTCAACAAAGGAACAATATGTAGATAGGTAAGTTGAAATAAACTGGATGAAGCTGTTCAGCAGTGTAAACACAAGCCATTACTGTGCTGTAAATTGTTTGTAACATTTCACAGTACTTTTATCACAAACTAGGAACATGGCTTCACACAGACGATTACTCTGAAACAGGCAAATACAGGTGGTACTGCCAATAAGTGGGGAGGAGAATGAATGGTGGTGTCTGCTGTTGGAAGAATAATGTGCTGAGGACAGGTATACTTCAGTCAAAACACAATGCCTCCAGAACTCCCTTTCATAAGGCACATGGGAGTACTGAGAGTGAGGAACAACCTTAACGGATCATCCAATCTTTCCTTGTTCACCATCTTCCTATGTTCATATTAAGCAAGACCTTGATTAACAAGCACTTGATTAACAAGCTGTGCTAACCAGTCACAATGTAACTTTATTCTGAACAATCTATATCTCTGGGATGAGAACAGTATGTGCGAGGGTGTGTGCATGAGTTTACTTCTAATATCCTCTTCTGTGAGAACAGTGCCACACAGGAAAATGGTAAATGCAAGGCAGGCCATTTATAGAAACACACATTACAAACAAAATTGTCATACCTTAGTGTTTAGAACATGGGATGCAAAATCCACAGCTGCAAGTCCAGCTGCACCAGCAGCTGCTGTAATGAGAACTGTCTCCCTGAAAAACATCGGCAGAAATAAGGGGGCGTAAATGTGGAATGACAGCAGGGTCATTCGGGAACGAAATCAGCAAAATGTAGACAGTAACGAACTTGCGCTTATATAGCACCTAAAAGGGATGGGATTCTCTGACAGAGTATAACTTAAAGCGACATCAGAAGATATTACAATAGGTGTGGTCAGCATTTGGAGAGAGGTAGGTTTCAGTAAGTGTCCAAAACTAAGATAATAAACACCTAGAACTCTCATCCTCAAGAGGCCGAGATGTTGTGTGTTTTGTGTTCCTGTGTAAAATCATGAGGGGCATGGATAGGGTGAATAGCCAATGTCTTTTCCCCAGTGAGGGGAGTTCAAAACTAGAGAGCAAAGGTTAAAGGTGAGAGGGGAAAGATGTAAAAGGGGCCCAAGGGACAAATGTTTCCACACAGATGATGGTGCGTGTGTACGGCAAGGTGCCGGAAAAAATGGTAGAGACAAGTGTAATTACATTTAAAAGACATTCAGACAGGTTTAGAGCGAAATGAACCAAACACAGGCAAATGTGACTTGTTCAGTATGAGAAACCTGGTCGGCATGGACGGGATGGACCAAAGGGCTTGGTTCCGCACTCTATGACTATGTCGTGGAGAGTTGGCTGATTCCTGACTTTATCTGGGCTCTACATGCAGTGAGTGATCACAGACAAGTCACATTGAAGGGGCATTCAAATTGCTGTACCCTGACAGGCATGTGATCGCCATCCAGTGACACTTGCTGAGAACTGCAGGTGAGAGAATATTTAAGGCTTCCTCTTTCCCTCATCCTCCCTACCACCCTCCCATCAATTCCAGTGAATCTCAATTGGGGTAGGTAATGGTAGAGTGGTAATGTCACTAAGTTTGTAATCAAGAATCCCATGTTGATGTTCTGGAGATGTGGGTTTAAAGCCCACCTTGGCAGATGGAGATTATTTGAATTAAACAAAAAGAAACCCTGAAATTAAAAGCCAGCCTTTGCTGACTAATGGCGACTGTGGAACCACTACTGATTGTTGTAAAAACCCATCTTTAGGGGATTAAACCTTCAGCCTCACCTGGTATGGCCAACATGTGACTCCAGACCCACAGCATTGTGGGTAACTCTTAACTGCCCTCTGGGCAATAAGTGATGATCTGCCCAGCCCTGCCCACAGACCATGGATGAATAAGAAGTAATAATTTGTCTCAGCACCCAGTTTCTGACATCACTCATGATTAACAGTTGTTTACCATTGTACTAGAGCAGAAACTATAACCAGCCTTCCAGAAAAGATACCTAGACCGAGGGTAAATTTGTATCAGAGATAATGGGAACAGCAAATGTTGGAGAATCCGAGATAACAAAAGTGTGGAGCTGGATGAACACAGCAGCATCTTAGGAGCACAAAAGCTGAAGTTTCAGGCCTAGGCCCTTCATCAGAAAAGACCCTTTTCATGACACTTTTGTTATCCCAGACTGGAGGGGTTAGGCTATGAGGTGAGATCATGCAAATTAGGCCTACTTTCCCCACAATTTATGAACTTAAGGAATGATCTAATCAAAGTCTTCAAGACATTAACACAAAAAGACAGGGCAGATAAAGGTAAACAATTTCCAACAGTCAGGGATTCCAGAACTGGGGGCACAGTCTGAGAATTAGGGCCAGTCCATTCAGTAGCAATGTTAGGAAGGGTGGTAGGTGTTTGGAACTCTTCCCACAAACAAAAGTGGATGCTGGATCAGTTGTTAATTTGTCTGTCTCAGATGTAAACTTTTTGTTAAGTAAAGGCCTTAAGGGTTTTGGACCAAAGACAGGCCTCTGAGGTTAGGCCACAGATCAGCCATGATCTCACTAAATGGTGGAACAGGCCCAAGGGGCTGAATGGCCTACTCCTGTTCCTATGGTTGCATGTCCTACAAAAGAGAAAGATAAGAGAACTACATTGGAAAAGATACGGGACCCTCCCCAAGCACAACCTTCAGGAGAGGGAGAACATTGTGGTAAAAATACACCTAAGACAGTAGACAGATTAATAGTTAATCTGGCAGGGAAATAGCCATCCTGCTGTGAGATGGTCAGTTTTTTTTTTAAATTTCACACACCACAGATTTTCAAAAGACACACCGACTCTTCACTGCCTTTCGAAACAGCCTAGCATGTTCCCTGGTTAAAAGGCACCGGGGATGGGCAAAAAAAATGCCGGCTCAGCCAGTGATGCTTACACCCCATGAATAAAACGCTTTTTAAAAAAAAGCTATTTAAAAGAGCAAGCAAATTCCTGGATTTTATACAAAAGGAGGCATAAGAGTACAAAAGCAAACAAAAAAGTGATATTAAACCTCTTTATAAATCAGTAGTTAGGCCTTGGTGGATAGCATGTCCAATTCCAGAAAGCACACTTCAGACATTAGAGGGACATTAAGGGGGCAGGGGTATATTGGTATGGTGAGGTTTTCCACAACGGTGACAGCAGACTGAAAGACTACAATTTATGGGTGAGGCCCAAGAATCTGGGCAATGCTCCTGAAAACAAATGCTTTAATAAAAGTTGATCAAAAATCTGCACTTGACAAGAAAAAAAAATTGCTTCCCCAGCCAGAAGGACCTGTAATGAGAGGAGATAGATTTAAGTAACTGTCAAAAAAATCCCGTGGGGGGATGAGAGGTTTTGTTTTACTTTGGTGTGATAACTGTAAATTGTGGAAGCAGATTTACTGGTAGCTTTCAAAGGGGATATATATTTGACAAGGGAACGTTTATAGGCACATGAATGAAGAGGAGAGCGAAAATAATTTTCAAAAGGGCTAGCACAAGTATAATCTGACAAGTGTCCTCCTTTTATGCTGCATGCATCTACGTTTTTCCTGGATGCGTAAGACAAAAAAGAATAAAAGTGCAAAATGCTTGGAACTGAAGATTCAGAAATGTTATAGCTGACCAGTAGCTTTGTTTGCACTTGTGGGGAAAAGAAATAGGTTGTTTGGGTGCAGAGTTTTCTTCACAATATGCAGCAAAAAGAGAGATCAACAGCTGAGTCAAGTCAAAACCCCAAACTGTTGTGTTTTACGAAGGCTTTTCACCAGCAGCACAGTTCCTGTCTGTTGACAATCATATTGAAGTTGCACTAAAAAAAATAAATACACAATGGCTTCTCACCCTGGCCTTGTCTTTGCCCGGTGCTGCAGTGCCAGAATCACTGTGCCGTATGAAACTGGGAGAGCAGCGGCCACTTCATAGGGGATCTCCTCTCCAATGGGCCACAGCATCTGTACGGATTTCAGGCAAGTTAGTTGTGTGTATTTTTATCACCCAACTGTCTCCTGCTGGATTATTCGCTGTCTACTATTAAGGCATTTCCCTATTTTCTTCCTCTCCACTTTTGTATGATATTAATAATGTGGGGTATGGTTCCATTTGGCCCAGTGGTTCATGCTCCATCCCGCACCTCAAACACTGACAGGCTATTCGACTGCTGAAAACTCACACACTGTCTGCTCTCTGACAGAGGTAACCGGATTATAGTCAACAGCAGAATGCCCAGTGGTTTCCTCCAACTGTCAAGTTGAGGAGGTTGTTGAGGCCAATTGAAACACCATCACTGGTGTCCAGGCTGAGCAGCCTTGAGTCTGTGTGACTCGGTGCAAAACTGCAGGTACCAGGTCACTTGGGGCTGCATGAGAAGCCGTACTAGTCGTTTCCAACAGTACGTTTTGACATGTCTGTGGATCATCAGACTGAAGAAACAAAGGTTCCTGTCAAAAGGAAGATTAATTCTCCTGCATTGAGGGAAGATAGGAGTCTCATACCTCGGGGAGTAGCAGATTGAAGAAAGAACAAAGAACTTACACTCATGCATGAGTTTTCACAATCTCAGGTCTCTCCAAAACCTTTTACAGCTAATGAAATACATTTTGAAGTGTAGTCCAGGTGGTGCTGTAATGTGCTTAGACAGCAGTGAGGAAATCATCATGGTTTTTGGTTTCGTTGGTTGAGACCTAATTTCTGGACAGTCTTTCAGGCAACTCCCCACTGTTCTTCAAATGGTGGTATGGAAACTTTCACTCTGAGAAGACCAGCACTTCATGTCTCCACCAAGAAGATGGCACTTTCTACAGTGTTGTACTCCCTTCAGTCATACTTAAGTAGGGGGCAAGCTTTTGCTGGAATGGAACTTAAACCCATTAATGCCCAGGTTCCGCATTTCTGAGGTAATCATAGAATCTCTAGTGTGGAAGTAGGCAATTTGGCCCATAGAGTTGGCATCAAACCTCCAAAGAGCATCCCATCCCTCTTCCCAATCCTTGTACTCCTGCATTTTCTGTGGCTAACCCACCCTGCCAACCCATCCCTGGATAGGATGGACAACTTAGCATGACCAACCCACTTAACCTGCACATCTTCGGACTGTGGGAGGAAACCGGAGCACCCGGGGGAAACCCATGGACATGGGGAGAATGTGCACGCTCCACACAGACAGTCACCCAATGGTGGAATCGAACCTGGGTCCCTTGCACTGGGAGGCAACAGTGCTAACCACTGAGCCACCATGCTCCTCGCCGCCTTACCCACTCAGGCAAGGATCTAAAATTCTATTTCAGAAGATTAAATGTGTTGTGCTGGGTAAAGCATACATTGTGTGCTAAAGGAGATTAATGATAATATGGATCTCTGTGTAACACTTTACGTGCAATTAAATGTCCATCATTACTTTTAGCATGCCTTACTCTTAGGACTTTTGAAATAACTGGGGAACATGATGGGTGTTGTATGTGCAGCTGTCTGCACTTCACCATGAGACAGGTTTGCTGCCACTATCCTCCTTGGATTTAGGGACCTACAAGGCCTGCTTGATAGAGGAAAACTATTTCCTTATCGAACTGGAAGAGAGACACTTTTGTTGAAGATGTAGTTGTTACACAGGTATGATAAGCACTGTTACACAGACAGCAAGGAGGGTTAGACAGTAGGTCTCAATCCTTTGAGATCCTAAACTGCTCTTCCCAAAAGCCTAGACATCTTTAAGTTGGGTGGTACTTATGGCACTCCTCAGTATTAACCCCTTAATGCCCATATACAACAATGGGCACATGTTTTACCATAAAGCAACTATCATAATTTGCAGTTAATTGCTAAACTAAGCTACGTTTAACTCATGCTATAGATTTCAGTTCATTATAGCACTATGCCACGCATTGTAATCTAACTGAAAACATGTCAAAGATATTGAGTAAAACACCCATATAGACATTGATTTAGTCTATGTCCTGATGGTCCCCCAGAAATGCAGGCTGTGTGGTACATTACCATCCCACTTCTAGGAGTATGTAAACCATAAAGCCGATATTCATAACAAGCCATTCTTGTTTCACAACCCCATTCATCCAATGACAGACACATTAAGTCACTAATTCCTGACAGAAGAACGTCAATGATGAGCCCCTTGGGTGTGTAACACCCCTTACCATGTGGTCAACAACGCACTGTTCTGCCATTGCCCCAGTAGAACTCACACCGATCACACGGTCTCCCTGAACAGAAATTTACACGTTAGGAGAACTTGTGCTGCACCGAGTTTGGAAACTGTTATATGGCATGCTAGCACTCCAATACAGAGTTATTGCACTGGAAAATAGTTTATATATGTGTGCAATACAATTCCAAACCAAATAGCCAGATATACCTTGGCAGATCTTCAACAGATGTTTACTCAGACTGAATATTTTCCAAGTGTTAAAACTAAATTACAGGAGTAGCATTGCTGTGACAAACCATCTCTGTTTAACAATATAATTAATAGTAATCTTGAATAAAATATCACTTATCAAACATGAAGTGGGAAACAATGCAGAGGCCTCAGTATGCCCAATCTAGTTTGAAAAAGCATCGAAAATGAAATGTTTGTGAAAATTCATAAGATTTAGAAGCAGAAATAGGTCAATCAGTCCTTTCAGCATGTTCCAATAATTGATAGATGATCTGGTTGTGGTGCCAATTCAACTTTCCTGTCTGACCCCTCTCAGACACAGACTTCCCTTCCTCAACCTTTCCTCTCCAGGCCTGAAAGCATAGACTGTCACTTGGGACTAGTTCCACAGATACAGTCATAGAGATGCACAGCACAGAAACAGACACTTTGGTCCAAATTGCCCCTGCTCACTAGATATCCTAAATTAATCTAGTCCCATTTGCCAACTTTTGGTCCATATCCCTCTAAACTATTCCCATTTACATACCTATCCAGATGCCTTTTAAATGTGTCACTGTACCAGCCTCCACCACTTCGTCTGGCAGCTCATTCCATACATCCTCTGCGTGAAAAAGTTGCCCCTCAAGTCCTTTTTAAATCTTTCCCTTCTCACCTTAAACTATGCCCTCTTGTTCTGCACTCCTCCACCCCAGGGAAAAGACCTTGTCTATTTACCACATCGATGCCTTGATTTTATAAACCTCTATGAGGTCACCCCTCGGCCTCCGACACTCCAGGGAAAATAGCCCCAGCCTATTTAGCCTCTCCCGAAAACTCAAACCCTCCAACCCTGGCAACATCCTTGTAAATCTTTTCTGAACCCTTTCAAGTTTCATAACATCCTTCCCATAGAAGGGAAGCCAGAATTGCACACCACAGTACTCTAAAAGTTGCCTAACCAATGTCCTGTACAGCTGCAACATGAACTCCCAACTCCAGTACTCAATGCACTGACCAGCAAAGGCAAGCATACTAATTGCCTTCTTCACTTTCCTATCTACCTGCGACTCCACTTTCGAGGAACTCTGAACCTGTACTCCAAGGTCTCGTTGTTCAACAACACTCCCCAGGACCTTACCATTAAGTGTGTAAGTCCTGCCCTGATTTGCCTTTCCAAAATGCAGCAACTCACATTTATCTAAATTAAACTCCATCTTCCACTCATCAGCTCACTGGCCCATCTGATCAAGATCCTATTGTACTACGAGGTAACCTTTTTTGCTGACAGTGCCAATCCACTCAAAATGTGCTATTATCTGTTAGATGTGAAATGTACTGCATCTAAGATCATGTCCTGTTTATAAGTACTTTCAAAAGTGCACATTGTCCATCAGAGATCAATCAGACTGTATTTCGAAACAGGAGCCCTGGATAATTCCATCAATTCTCAGCCACTTCTCACCCTAGTCTGGGGTCTCCAAGATGAACTGTAGACTCTGTAAAAATCACACCAAATAAGTAAATGCCAGGAAGCAAATCTGGAACCTCACGCCAGCTCAGTACCAAACCACACAGGGCACATAGTGCCAGCAAGTATGTTAGAGAAACACAAAGCCTCAGAGGACACCATTAAACGCTTACCTTGCAAATCGCTGTGACGTTGGGGCCAACCTCCAGCACAGACCCGGTGAACTCCATTCCTGTTTAAAAACAAGAGTGTTTAATCTGGTGAAGCAACTCATCCTGAGAGTTCGATTTTAATCTAATAATCACAGTAGTCTTGCTTTTTATTCTTTTGATTCTCTGCCATTCATACACTAGATAAAAATGGGGTTGGGCCATTCCAGCACATCCGCTCAGCCAAAAAAAAACTATAATTCCAACATCGCCAGGATCCTCATCAAATTATCTGACAGACTCTTGAATAAGAACGAGAGCATCTCCCCCAGATGAGAGAAGATCTTTCAATGTGTTCACACTGTGAATTAAGTGTTTTTAAAATTTGTCCTAAACTTTCAACAATTTTGTCCTACTCCCCCAAAATATTTTGAGGAGGTTATCCCGGTTATATTTTCAAAACTGCGCATATTGTGCACAAGTTCATCCCCGCTTATTCACTTCCTTTCAAACTTAACCAGCTTGAGTTTCTCCGACCGCTCCTGTTAGGGAGTTAAATCTTGCCCCTTTCTTCCATCCCACTTCCAACTTGGTCAGTTGGGCTGTGGGGGAGAAAAGAAACACTGACGTCATTCCACCATTTTTATTCTGAGCCATGGCCAAAGGGACACCAGATGAGCAGCCAGTTTCTGAGAAGCAGCCAAATTCAGCCAAGGTGGAACGAAACAAGCACAGTCCAGATCCCTTCACTTTCTTCAGTCATTTCAGGGTCGAGGTGGGTCCTTAAGTGGCGTCAGCAGTGTCTTTGGCAGCAAGGCGATCCAGCCTGGACTTCCACCGACCCAAAGTTCAGTGACTTCAATGTTGGCTTTCCGAAGCAGTGGAGAATGTAGTTCCTGTCTTTCCTGCGACCTTGGGAACCCATGAGCCATGAATTGAACAAAGATGGACTTTGTCTTAATTCATTCCTGTTATTAATGTAGGTGCCACAGGATGGCAACTTTTCACTGTACTTCTTTGTAAAAATACGAGTGACAATAAATTACTATTCTACTCTATTATTTCTAACCAAGTTGTGGTCTTGACAGAAACCTTTCCCAGAAATGAAGTCTCCCCATCTGGCTCCACCTTCTCGTGCTTCCCTGGACCCAGACCATCAAGGTGACAGTCCGGCTATCAACAAATTACAGATTCAACTGGCCCCTTCACCCCACTGAGCATCTCAGTTTGTTCAATGCCTCTCACCACTCATTGAAAATCATGGTCCTTTACTGCCCACCCAAATACCATGCCAAGTGTCTCAGAGATATCATTGCTGCTCCCTTCCTTGGTCTCTGCACCAAGTGACTTCCCATCCTTAGCGACTTCACCTTCCATCTTAACTCATTATACTTTCTTTCTCGACTCAGTTCACTCAATGTCAGCCATGTCTCAACTGGAAACATGCTCTTGTCTCTAAGTCACAAGGTTATTAGTTCAAGTCCCATTTCACGACTTGACCAGTAAATAATTGAAGGAGTATTGCACTATCAGAAACTCTGTCTTTCAGATAACATATTAAACTGAAGTCCATCTGCCCTCTCAGTAGGTTTAATAGATTATTCAAGTCATAATCGTGTTGCTGCTTATGATATCTTGCTATGTACAAATTGTGTTGTGTTTCCTACATTACAACTGTGACATTGGATCGTCAAAGTCTTTGATAGTGGTGAGTAGGTCTGTTAAAGTGTAAAAGAAATTATTTATTCTCCTGTGGTCTTACTTATGAATCATAGAAAAGACCGTATCCGGCCGTTACCTGGTTTCATTCTCCACTCCCAACCCCATCACCCTTTCCAACCTCGTTATCCCCGAAACTTATTATACCCCTCCCAACCCCATTACCCCAAACCCTATACACCCTCCCAACCACTTTATTCCCCAGCCCTACTATATCCCTTGCAAGCCTTTACTTTCTAAACCCCTTACACCCCTCCTGACCCCACTACCTTCTCCAACTCCATTACATCCCTCCCACATTTAGCAAATATTTTCTCCCAATTTCTAAGCCCACCTAACTGCATCCACAAGCTGAGCTACAAATTTACGCTAAGACCTTAAAATCCCAACTGACTTCCAATAGGATTTCCACTCATCCCCACACTTCGACAATTCATCCTCTGATCATCTCCACTTCTGACACCTTCAATCCCATTTAGGATAATTTATCTCCCTCATCCTGATCGTTGTCTGAAAATGCAGCCCTTATCTCTGCTCCATTACATTCCTCTGGGGTCATAACCCTCCCCATCACTGCACTCTCTTCTAGCCTTCCTTCGTACAGATATCCGCACTCCTTCAGTTCTGCCTCTTGTGTGTGCCCTAAGGTGATCACTATTCCACTGGTGGCCATGACGTCAGCTGTCTATATCCTAAGCGCTGGAACCACAGAGGGTAGAGATTGTGGCAGAGTGGGAACAGCACTAGACTAGGAATCCACGGGGTCCAGACAAACGTTCTGGGACACCAACTCAAATCCCATTACAGCAACTGGTGGGAATTAAATACAGCAAATAAATTTGAAATTGAAAGCTGGTTGCATCAATCATCATTTTGTGTTAAAAACCCATCTAGCTCATTAATATCATTTCTTTCAAGAAGGAAATCTGCTACCGTGACTCCAGATTAACAGCAAAGTGGTTGACTTCATTGATCCTTGAAATGGACCAGCAGGTTATTCAGTGCAATTGGAGCGGACAACAAATGTAGGCCTTGGAGGCGACCTCTATATACCATGAACTTTATTTTTAAAAATTCTCTTGCTTTTCTACCTCACTCTTCTCCTTTCAGAAACTTCTTTAAAAAAACCTACTTTGACCAAGCTTTTGATCACGCCCTGTTATCTCAACAGTGGCCTTTTATTTGATAACCACTTTGTGAAGCGTCATGGCAGTATTGCTACTTTAATGGCACTATATAAATATTAAGTGTTGCTTTCTTTGCGAAATTCATGCAAAGAAAAATTCAAGCATTTTCTTACCATAAACCTCATACGGGCTTTAGGTTTGCTTCATGGGCAGGCTCAGGAAGCACCCGGGTAAAAATCAAAATGGTATTAAACTTTTGAACTCAAGATCCAAACAAAGAGGTAACATCTGTTATTCTAATAAGACCAAGCCTGGCTTTACCTGGAGTGAAGGGCATTGGAGGCTGCTCCTGATACAGGCCCCGACATATCAGAAAATCAGCAAAGTTCACACCGCAGTAATGAACATCCACACGCACCTAATGTCAAAAAGCAGGGCATTTTCAGTCAAACAGAATCAACACTCATGCACAAAGATGTAACGACCTGAAAGCATTAATACTGATGCGTGCCTTAAGCAACGATCTTATATGCCTAGATCTTCCTTGCACATCCGCAAAGCTCTGACATTTTACACCGGTTTCAGAATTTCCAGTTTGCGGGCTCCAGCCGTCTCCTCTTTACCGCACACGTGCAATCTCTTTACACCTCTATCCTCCACCAGGATGGCCTCAGGGCTCTCAGCTTCTCCCTGGAACAAAGGCCTGAACCGTCACCTGTTTCCCCTGCCTGGATGAGCTTGTCCCCATCCTGAACAACTTTCCTTTTAATTCCTCTCACTTTCTTCAGTTCGGCGGCGCGGCGGGGCCGGGGATGCTGTGGGTATTCGCATGGGCCCCAGTTACACTTGTCTCTTTGTGGGGTACGTAGAACATTCCTTGGTCCAGTCTTGTTCTGGAATACAACTCTTTCCTTGGTGTATCGATGATATCATTGGTGCTGGCCCCCTCTCTCATTTGGAATTGGAAAAGTTTATTGATTTCACTTCCAATTTCCATCCTGCTCCCACCTTTATCTTTTCCATCTCTGAATCTTCCCTTCCCTTCCTCGACATCTGTTTCCATTTCTGGGGATAAACTGGCCACCAATATCCCATATAAGCCCACTGACAATTATCTGGACTGCACATCCTGACACCCTGCTTCCTGTAAAGATTCCATTCCACTCTCGGTTCCTCCATCTCCATCACATTTGTTCCGATGATGGCAACTTTGACAAGACAGCTTCTGAAATTTCCACCATTCCCCTCAACCGAGGATTCCCCAGCACCGTTGTTGACAGTCCTCAACTGGGTCCAGTCCATCTCCCCCACTTCTGCCCTCATCCTTCTCTTCCCTCCCACAACGGTGATATGGTCCCCCTTGTCCTCACCTACCATTCCACTGGCATCCGGGTCATTAGCAGTAACTTCTGCTACCTCAAGTGAAATGCCACCAAAGGTTTAGAGTCAGTTCACTCAATGTCAGCCATGTCTTAACTGGAAACATGCTCTTGTCTCTAAGTCACAAGGTTTTTGGTTCAAGTCCCATTTCATGACTTGACCAGTAAATAATTGAAGGAGTGTTGCACTGTCAGAAACACTGTCTATGAAACTGAAGTCCATTTGCCCTCTCAGTAGGTTTAATAGATTATTGAAGTCATAATAGTGTTGCTGCTTATGGTATCTTGCTACGTACAAATTGTGTTGTGTTTCCTACATTACAACTGTGACACTGGATGGTGAAAGTCTTTGATAGTGGTGAGTAGGTTTACTGTCTGTTTACTTCCTCCCTCCTCAGTCTCCCAGGGCCCAAACAAACCTTCCAGGTGAAGCAGCAGCTTACTTGCACTTCACACAAACTAGTCTACTGCATTCATTGCTCACAATACAGTTTCCACTACATTGGAGAAACAAAGTATAGACTGGGTGACTGCTTTGCAGAACCCTTGCATTCCATTCGCAAAAAAGACCCTGAACCTCTGGTTGCCTGCCACTTCAAGACACCACCCTGTTCCCTGGACAACATCTCTGCCTCTGGCTTGCTGCAGTGCTCCCGTGAAGCTCAATGCAAGCTGGAAGAACACCATCTCATTTTCTGCTTGGAGACCCTGCAGCCTTCCAGACTCAATTTCGAGTTCAATAACTTCAGGCCTTGAGCTCTACCATGTCCTTATCCCAATCTCTACACACCAACCTTTGTTATCACAAACTTTATGATTACACACAACCTATTGTTAGCCACTAACAGTCACCATTAATAGCCGTTCACCCTCCGAGCCAGATCGTTACCCACATCTTTATCTGTTCAACTGATTGTCTCTCTCTTCGGGCTCCATCCCCACTTATTGTTTATACCTTACCCCTTTCTCCACCCTATCTTTTGCATAAAAGCCAATGTTTTCCGAGCTCCCATCAGTTCTGAGGAAGGGTCACTCCACCCGAAACATTAACTCTGATTTTTCTCCACAGATGCTGCCAGACTTGTTGAACTTTTCTGGCAATTTCTATTTTTGTCTCTTCCTTCTATATTGTTTATGAAGCCGTATCTTATGAGCGTGATTATTGATCTTTCTTCCTTTAAAGTCTTCCAAATTTACACTAACAGCAATGCTGCTGCTTTATGCTGTTGCTGGAGGGTTTTCCTATTTTTTTTGGGTGTAAGTGGAGTATTCCCGTTTTCCATGGGTAAAATAGAGGATCCCACATCTTCTGCAGCTACTCTGGATAAATCCCGCAAACAATGGGCAAATAAATGATTCCCATTTCCCTAAAGGCTTGACTGAACGAACTCCACTTCCAACTTCATAACCATTCTTCATTTTAATCATAACGTTTTCTGGCTGATTTGTGATGTCTTCAGCCCTAATACTAATTCTTCCCTCTGACCCTTTTGTAACGTCACTTTAGGCTTTGTTGGGTTATCACTTTTTGAATTGCTTCAGTGGCGCATGACTTCCCTTACTGTACACATGCCTTCTGGTGCCCGCTTACTACAGCAGCAATAATTGATCTGAGCAGTTAAGTGCTTCTAGCTTCATAACTCTATGCCAGTTTTTAGAAAATTTTCCCTTGCCCACCCAGGATTTTAACTTTACCCACCCAACTTGAATATCGTTCACCTCTCTGGCTGTACCTCAAACTCAGAACTGTACCTGCATTGGAGTAATCACACTTCCTTTTCCCAAGAGCTCCTAACACTCCTGCTGCAGTGCATCTCTAACAGGGTCTAAAATGCTTTTACCATTGACTGTAGCATGTTGAATCCTGCCACTAATTTCTCCTTTGTTGGGTTCTTGAATATTCCACTCCCTCTCTTGCTGACTGTCTACATGAGCAAGATTTTCAAGTTGTGTTTGAAGATATCTTTAGACCTCCATTGCTGCTGCAGCTAAATACTAACCTCACCACTGCTCACCATGTTGGATGAGGCTGTCTGCACTCTTGCTCATCAGGAGGCAAGTTTAATGACCCCCTCCTCTTTTATAGTTGGGACCTACATGGCCGATTTGGTCTATTGTGGTAGAGGAAAACTACTTGCATATCCAAAAAGAGGCCCTTGTCTTAAACAAAATATAGTTATTGTATTTTGACAACTATGTACAAGTTATAATTGTATGATAAGACATTGTTACAAGGGCCAAGTGATTCTTCGAAATCCTAAGCAGTTCTCCCACCAAGTCTGTCTGACATCATCACAGCGGAAGGGCTTTAGCACACCGCTCGGTATGAAGTCTTCAGATATTCGTCTCTTGTGTCACCATATCTCTTGTCCAGGTCAAACATTTATTTTACCCCATGGCGTCTCCTCTCCAGATAGGTCAACCACCCCCCACCCCAGTCAAGTACCGTTAACTGGCCTCTCATAACCACTTGGTTCATCAGTCTCAGCAAGCAGTTCCCCCAGATCAGTCAAAACATTATAACAAATAAATAAGGTACGCAGCAGCTTTAATGTTATTTTGTTTCATTAATCAGGTTAATTTTGCAGCCTAGCTCAACAGCACTAAATATATTGACAAATCTCACTGATGACAACGTTCTGAATCTACATCAGACTGACAGTTAACAGCTATTTAAAGTACTTTACATTTATCTGACCAAAGCAACTTACCTCAGTGGGTTTGAGTGGAAGTGAAGGCAGCTTCTGGAGCACTAATGGTTTCTTCAGCTCAGTGCACACTGCTGCTTGGTACGAAAGGCCAGAATCTTGAGCACTGCTCACGTAAGTTGCTGCCAGTCCCATTAATTTCCTTGCTAAATGATTCCTCCTATGCAAAAGAGTTAAATGTTACATTCAATCCAGCACAGGAGCCTAAAATTGAACCAACAGTTCAGAAAATGGTGCAATCTGTCAGCCCCACTAACTCCAATAGCATTCTACTGGGTGGGAGAAGTAGGGTTAACAATGACAAAGCCCAGGTCTGTACAAGCAGAAACAATCTTGTTTGACAGAGAAGACCAAAAGACATCAAAATGTCCATTTTTCAACCTTATCCATCCACCGCTGCTCTATTCTTTCTGGATCAACATTCAGCCAGAGGTTGTAGCTGAGGCAAGCAGTTACCACAAAGACAAAATATTGTTATTTCTTCACGTGACAAGTAGTAGGGAATCTGGCACGCTCTGTTCCAAAAGTTTTTGGATCCAAAGACAAGTGGAGCTTTCAAGATTGAGATAGGCATGTTTTTGTTCCCAAATTTGGAAGTTTATTATATAACATGTAAAGGAAAGGCAGGTCAACTGCAATCTCTGGAGGTCATTTCCTGTGTCCTGGATTATAAGAAGTGCAAGAAATGTTAACATCTGAAGCAGCTCATGCCTCAGGCTTTGTCACTGTCGCACATTTGTGAGGTTAACAACTTTGAAGACAGCGTGTGTATACAGGTAGTCATCCTGCAGTTTCAGACTATGCAAAGAGAGAGGGACTGGGTGTCCATCAGGCTATCCAGAAGCATACACAAGCAGTGCAGGAGTCCCCTGAGAACATTATCAAGCTGGAGAGAGTTCAGAAGAGATTTAGCAGAATGTTGCCGAGTATGAGAGGTAAAGATAGAGTTAATGGTAGGTGTCTTTTCCCTAGGTTGGGGAATTTCAAGACAAGGGGACACATTTTTAAGGTGAGAAGACAAATTTTAAAAAGACATGAGGGGCAAATGCTTTACGCAGACGGAGGCTCACGTGTAGGATGAACTTCCTCATGAAGTGGTGGATGTAGGTACAATTACAACATTAAAAATCCATTTGGATAGATACATGAATAGGACAGGTTTGGAGGGATATGGGCCAGGAACAGGCAGGTGGGACTAAGTTAGTTTGGGATTATGTTTGACATGGAACAGTTGGACCAAAGGACCTGTTTTTGTGCTATATAACTATGACTCTATAGTTTCCTGCAGAAGCAGAAAATGCATTTGTTTTTTGCAACAGTAGAAAAGCTCTGAGAAATGTCAAAGAAGGGTCTAGGCCCAAAACGTCAGCTTTTCTGCTCCTAAGATGCTCTAAGATGTTCATCCAGCTCCACAATTTGTTATCTCGAATTCTCCAGCATCTGCAGTTCTCATTATCTCCAACGATATTTTTTTCTATGCAAAAACAATGCAGATATGATTTAGAACATTTGTATGCACTTAAACAGATGATTTTATGATTAAAGTATATTTTTGAAATGAAAATGTCAAGGCATACAGGAACGGATATGCAACAAAATACTGATAAGATTCCAACAACAAAAAAGATCAGTGGGCATGTAGGAATTGTAAAAGAAAACTTTCAATCATAATTCAACATTGGCTAAAAGATTCCAAGGTCTGACTGGCCTCCTCTTGTTCTTCAGTCTGTACGACACGAATAATATCAATTAATTATCTATATTAATTGATACCATGTTTATTTCCGGTACATACACTCTACTCAAACTCCACAAATGTGATCCCGGCCCACTGCCTCTGCGCTTTGCTCTTAAACAGAACATGGGAAGGAGCAGTGAAAAAAGATGGTCTTACAAATGCTCGGCAACTGAATTTTAGCAAAAACAAAAGTTCCAGGAGTTCCTGTTCTGTGTTTAATGTTTCAGATGAGGCTCTTAACACCCCGGAGACCTGGTCACGAGGGCTCTGGACTGGGATGGGAGTACTGGAAAGGTCCTTCAGGCCTCAGCACCGGGTTAAAGTCCAAGCTCACGTAAGTAACCCTTTTCTTTCTCTCTCCCCTCGCTGCGATGAGCTTACCCGACTACATGCTGCAGAACGTGCTGCGGCACTGCGCTGACCGTGACCGCTGCTAAGCCCATCGTCCGCCTCCTGTAAATGACGGGACGATTGATTGCCGGAGTCCCGGGACTCCGGCAAAGACCCAACAGCGCCGACTAGCCGCCTCCACAAACACTGCACAAAGTCACCAACTTCCCCGCTGGACCGTTCACCATCTGGTAGTTGCAACCCACACTGCAGTTTTGAATGGGTACGGGAAGAGATTGCCTTGTCGTAGTTGCACTTCTTACGGACCAGCCGCTCTGGTGGGGCGATACAGCATGGAACCACACCCCTCGATCCAACTAGACACAGAATAAGTGTCCGTCCTCCCCGGACTGACCTATCCCCTCCCCAACTATACGCACCTCGACAGGCTCCATCCCCGCCCCTTCAACTGGTCTGTCTCCTCTTCACCGATCTTCTCCTCTCCATCTCCGATCCGCCTCTCCCTATTTATTTCAGAACCTTTTCCCCTCCCCCATTTCTGACGAAGGGTCTAGGCCCGAAACGTCAGCTTTTGTGCTCCTAAGATGCTGCTTGGTCTGCTGTGTTCATCCAGCTCCACACTTTGTTATCTCGGATTCTCCAGCATCTGCAGTAACCATTATCCCTCACAGAATCAGTGCACTGTCGAAATAGGCCATTTCGCCCAACATGTCAACACCAAGCCTCCCAAGAGCATCCCATCCCAGGGTCAGGACCCTTCTTCAGAAATGAAGAAGGATCGCAACTCAAAACATCAGCTTTCCTGCTCCTCCGATGTTGCCTGGCCTACTGAGTTCCTCCAGCTCCACGCGGTGCCGTCCCAGACCTATCTCCCTCCCCTTTCCCCTAAAACTCCACCTTTCCCTGGCTAATGCACCTAACCTATACATCTTTGGGCACTATAGGAAATTTAGCATGGCCAATCCACCCAACCTGCACATGTTTCAACTGTGGGAGGAAACCAGAGCAGTCAGCAGAGACCTATGCAAAGACAGGTAGAATGTGCAAACTCCACCCAGACAGTTGCCTAGGGGTGGAATTGAACCCAGGTTCCTGGTGCTGTAAGGCAGTAGTGCTGACCACCGAGCCATGATGCCACCCTACAAATCACATAGACACACAAGTAGATAAGAGACCAGGCCAACCAAGTTCCCAAACTAAACTAGTCCCACCTGCCTGCACTTGTCCCAATTTCCTCCAAACCTTTCCTATTCGTGTACCTATTCACATGTTTTTTGAACATTGTAAGTGTACCTTCCACACCCAAACCACAGAGTCTGTGAAAAAAAAGCTGTGTCCTTTTCAAATCTTTCTCCTCTCACCTTAAAAATATACCCCCTACTCTTGAACTCCCCTGGCCTAGGGAAAAGTTCCTCGTCAGGTGAAAAGTTTCAACGACCAGCTGATGCAAATTTGCACCACAACAAATATTACACTGAACTACTGCAGTGCTGAAGGAAACCATTTGGCTCAATTAGAGAATGGTTTAAACAGCCCCCATTGGGGTATCGTTTTTCAAGTTCAAAACATTCACAGAAACATCCAAAATGATAACGGATTGCTAAAAGCTTACCAAATTCAAATCAGCATGTCACCTCCCCGGGTGATGATGAACTGCAGCCTCTGCAGGGCCAAAAAGACACTCCCCATAATCAACAGTAGAATAACACACTATCTAATTGACACTTTTCCTACCGGTCTTCGTCAGCTGTCCCTCAATCCTAGTAAGATGTCAACCTAGGGTTGCACATTTTGACCGAGGGTTTTGGTGTGATTCAACAGCCTACTTCTAAACATGCAGATCGATGGCACTTGGAGCAGGAGGTTCCCAAGTCAGTGAGATCCAGAATGCAAAACTTCTTTCTTTGTCATTCCTTTTCTACCTTTGCTCTACTTCATCATTAAGGCTTTAGAACTCTTTGGAGCATGATATAACTTGAAGATCAAAGTTTCCATTCTGAACAATTGGTAGCAAACTCCTCAAAGGCATTCATGTCAATGCTGACCCACTTCAAGGAGGGCTTCAGAGTGTCTTTGAAGGCTTTTTTTTTGTCCTCCCTAGAATATTGGCCATTGGAGAGTGGCTCTTAGGAACCACTACAGATCCCAAACACTGCTGATCAGCTTCTTGGGCATGTCTCTCAGCAAGATGATTGACAGTTCCTGGTCCTGAGAAACAAAGCAGAATTCCTTCCTGTATAGCATTACCATATATTTCACTGATATTCACGTGCACCGTCTAAGACATGGCCAGGTTCCTCAAGTTTAATGTTCCTCATCTGCGTCTCCTTGGACTCAGGTTCCCTGTGCAGGTGATGACTGAACTTGAAGCCTCAGACAGAGCTGACCGGTACTTGAACTTCACACTCTCGATTGTCTGGACTCTCAAGTGTAGTTCAGGCCAAAGGCAGCTGGCTCAGTGTTTGGGAGTGTATTCCAAAAGGCACATACATTATTGTAAATTCATATCAGCACCAATGTTTCTAAATTATTGTTTGGACTTGTGCTAATGCTGAGTAAAGGAGAATAGAAAGATGAATATTACAACACAGGATAGAAGCCATTAATGCAGAGTCTGTGCAGGCAGTCTCTGCTGTAACTCCATTCCTCCATGGTTTTTATGGTTCTTTTTCAAATATTGATCCCATTCCATTTGTTAGTTCTGTCCTCTGCCTGTTTACTGATAACATTCAGTTAAGTGGGTAGAAAGTAGTATAGATAGGAGCAAAAATTGCAATGGAACTTTGATAGATTGTGAGTGAGCAAATCTGTATTAGATGAGGTTTGGGAACATAAGGAATTGTATGTTCTAAATGCTGCAAAGTGAACAACTGTGCAGCAGCAGACCTTGTGTATGTATCATTAATAGTTAATGGTCAAATACAGAAAAAATGTAAATTAAGGGGGGGTGGGTCACACAATCCAGGCCTATATTCCTCAAAAAATAGATGACAGTCAAATTAAGATATTTATGATTTACATGTTAGTTGATAGTTTCTTATGTAACTTATGTCCTCTAGTAGGGGGAGCCCAGAATAAAGGGACATGATCTTTAAAAGAGTTAAGCAGTTCAGGGATGTTTTCAGGAAACATTTCTCCACCTAAAGAGAGGAAACCTGCAGCATTCCTTCACAGAAAGGGGGAGGCTTGGGGATCAATTGAAAAATTCAAAACTCAAGATTGCTAGATTTTTGTTGAGCAAGGATTTTAAGAAATATGGAACCAAGGCATGTAATGGAAGCAAGATATAGATTGGCCTTAAATGTAATTAAATGGAAACTGGTAATATCCTTACCTCTGGATTAGAAGGCCCAGGTTCAAGCCTCACATGGTCCAGAGATATGTCATAACATGTCTGAAAAGGTGGATCAAAATATCTAAAACTGAATGGCCTCTTCCCATGTTCCTATTCAATAATCACCTTTACTATAGTCTATTTGACTTGGTTAGAGAGATTTCCCTCCCTTTTAGTTTTTGTAGTGACAATCCTCCACTCCATACAGTCAAGCCCTTGCAGCACCTAAACAGTAACCAAGAAATTATCCAGCAGGCTGTGGAAAGGAGAAAATCGGTTTTGACACATAGAGGCAACATTCAGACAGGAGCAAGCAGCAGCATGAAGATGGAACATAGAGGGCAACACTGTGATGAGTAGTGCTCAATATTTCAAGAATTAAAAGAAAAAAACAATTCGTTACTGCCTCACTAAATTTTAAGGTTTGCGTGGGTAGGCGGGAAAATGGACGAGTGAAAGCTGGAGAGGTCACCCCAGAACTGCTTCATGAAACACATGGCTTAGGAGTTTGGAGATGAGTTGTAGTTTGAGAATGGGCAGGACTCTAGCCATTTCATAAAGCAATGTCTCCTTCAAGGGTATTGCTCTTTTGCTTTCATCATGAGTAACTTATTATTTCAAATACCACCAAGTCACCATTGGTTGCATTAATATAAATACACTAGAAATCCTGCTGTTACACCTTGTTCAGCCTGAGAACAGTTGGTATCATGATTGAGAGGGAAGGGGCAAGTGGCTTGCTTCCAGAATCATGTTTATTGGGGCTAATATCAATGGAAGCTTTGCAGCAATCACTATGATGTAGGCACTCGCTGCAGTGTGTAGTTTTGGTTTCTCAGGAAAGCTATATTCACCCTAGCGTCATGCAGCAAAGGTTACCTTAGTTGGTTCCTAAAATGAGGGAATTGTCCCATGAAGAGAGATTGATTGGACATGACATTCCCGAGACCACAGAAAGGATCTGACAGGATAAATACCGTAAAGCTGCTTGTCCCAGCTGTACAGACTAGAACTAGGACCAGTCTTATGTTGTGAAGATATATTATCTACACCATTAGTTTATAATGTCAATGGCTCGCTATATTATATTTTATCATTGGCAGATCATTTCTTCAACTTTTTGAAGAGAACACTTTTCACATTAAAAGTACACTGGCCTAAGCAGCTAAAATGCTTGATGGAGACACCTAGTCTGAAAGGCTTTTTAAGAGAGTGAAATCACGTAACCCACTGTATGTGTGTAAGATACAGTGATAGTGAACTAATATATAGTCAGATATAAATGTGACAGGACACAAGTGACATAGCTCCACCCCCTGCCCGCCCCATCTTCCTCTTAAATCTCTCTCATAGTTTGGTGTTGAAGCCCATCAGGAGACTTCTTTGAACCAAGCTGAGAGATCTTAGAACTCTGAATCAACACTACTATATCCATGGAAAAAGAGAAATCTATCAGCCACAACTGCTCCTTTGAGAAATCTCAGCTCCATCAGCTAGGGTGGAAACTAGGCCTTGAGCTGTAAATAAACTTCTGGATAATCCACAAATCATTTTTTTCTGACTTGAAACTTTTCTTGGAAACCTGACCTTTGCAGAGTTTCATAGTTGATTTTTGCCTGCGTATGGGGATCTCTTTTTCTTCACAGTGGATAATTCGATATATTTATACATTTTAAACCTTCTGTGTCTGTGCGCGAATGAGTATTAGAAATAAAACTATGTCAATTTAAGGAACCTGGTTGCACAAAATTATATGCGGTGAAGTATTAATTTATTAAGTTCATCATAGCCAAACTCTGTTGTTACAAGCTCAGGAGTAGATGGAAGATAGGAGTAACATTTGGAATAAAGTGCCAGCAATTAGGACAAAGATATTTCTTAATTCAAAGAGTTGTGAATCTTTGGAGTTCTCTATCCCAAACAGGTCAATCAATGGCTGTTCAGTCATGGAACATATTCAATACAGTGGGCAAGTTTTTTTGTATTCTGAGGTAGTCAACAGATCTGGAGATTGTGCAGGAAGTTGGAGTGGAGACAGATGAGATACTAATTAATTGTAATGTGAAGCGGAGTTCACAAAGCTGCTCCTCGAGGTCCTATTTCTTTGGCTCTGACCACACTAACATTCTGCAACAGGCACCAGGCGACATTGAGTGAAAGCAATTAGAGTGAAAGGATTTATACAATGCTTTTCAGTTAAAGCGTCCCAAAGATATGCAATGCATTGCAGTTAAGTGACTCACTCAAGTGACTAGCAGCAGAGTGTGTGGGGGAGTAAGGGGAAAATACATATTATGGGTTGAATCTACCCAGGCCTTGTACATAATGGGAAATACCACGTCAGTTGGGAAAACATGGATGAGATTGTGAAAATGTGATTATACACAATAGGTGCAGGAGGAGGCCATTTGGTCCTCCAAGCCAGCACCACCATTCATTATGATCATGGTTGATATCCACAATCAGTATGCTGTTCCTGCCTCAGCATCAAGACAAAAGACATTCAGTTTTCCATGCAAGATTTGAATGGCGAGAACAGAACCTCACCTGTGATCAGTAAAAAAAACTATTTGTGTATATTAACTTTTCATTATTACCTATTCTCTACACCCCACCTACCCACCACACCCCGCCAACCCTTTTTGGATCCAGTGTGCTATCTTCCCATGCGGTGGCAAAAAGTTACATGGCAATAATTCCCAACATGAAAGCCAAAGTGGAGACCTGGTGACTCCAGCTTGTCTTTGGTCCTCCGAGCCTCCTTATCGACCAGCAGTCCCCAACATTTCACGGGATGCTCCACAGGCAGTGAGCACCTGCATCCTTCGACTTTGGGGATGCACACTGGATACACGCCAGCCTCACCAGATTAAAGTACAAGGGGAAAGAAATATAAATCAGGTAGCCAGGGAAAAGGAAGCAGAAGGAATCTAGCAATGAAGAAGGGTCTAGGCCCGAAACGTCAGCCTTCCTGCTTCTCTGATGCTGCTTGGCCTGCTCTGTTCATCCAGCTGTACACCTTGTTATCTCAGATTCTCCAGCATCTGCAGTTCCTACCATCTCTGAAACATAAACAAATTACACTGGAGAAAGCCATAGAAAAGTTAGCACTTCTAGCTAATGATTTTGTTGGAAGTAAAAACATGCTCAATATTATTTTACAAATAAACAGAACAAGGCAGCTTTCACTGCACAACAGACCTTTCCTTCTGATCATGTTACGACCTTCCCCTGCCCTTTCACTTGCTCAAAACCTATTATATCCCCAAAACCTGACATTTTTTGATCAAAGGATCTTCAATCTGACACAGATGCTCGCATTTGCTGCTGTTTTAAATAAAAAGATACTAAAGACATGTCAGTTTAACATCAGCTGTCCAGAAACTATTAAAACCTGTTGTTAGCAATAGAATGACTGAAAATTTGAACAAAGCTGCTCAGAGAGTTGACATGGTCATAAGAATATGACTGACATCTATATAAACAATCATAAATAAATTTGTAGTTTTTTCACAAGAGACCATTATCAAAAATCCAAGTCCATGGAATTGGGCATAGTTTTTTAAACTTGGGTTGGTAATTGGTTGGGAGCAACATGGGATAAATGGTAAATATAGGTGGCAGGATGTGGCAAATGGCATTTCCCAATGATCTACTCTGGGGCCTCAACTTTTTAATATATTTCACAATGATTTAGATTAAGAAATGGAGTTATATATCCAAATTTGGAGAGGGTTTACGTAGCACAGAAGAGATGGATATAAGCCAATAGAGTGGACTGAACAACAGTGTTGTTAAGTGGTGAGGTAACCACTTAGATTCTGGAATATACTCCCACTTTATCTTTTTTAATGGTTAAAATGTATGGAGTGTGGTACAGCACAGGTATTGACACTCCAAGTACATAAACCATTAAAATAGACAGATACAAAAAGTAATCAAAAAGACCAACTGGACATTGGTCTTTATCACAAGGAATTCAAAAGAGAGTAGTCAGATTCTGTTTTGGGCACTGCATTCAGTTTTGAGCACACATCAAAAAGATACCTCAGTCTTGATCGAATAGATGAGGGAGCAGATTTGGGGACTGACTGACCTTTGCTTAATCCTTTTGGATGCTGCTCAGAGACCAACAAAAGACTCCAGGAAGCTCTTTGATCAATACAGGTCATCGTCTGCAATAATTTCTTAAAGGGGCAGTGAACCAATGATCTGTCCCCCTTACTTCCTCACCCATATTAATAACTGGCATACTTTTTATGTGAATGTATTGAACAAATTAGACTGCTTAAATTTTCCACCCATAAAGACAAAAAGACAACAAATATCTATTTTAAACATCTTATGTTACATTTCATACTTCATGTATAAATCACAATCTTCAAAAATACTTTTCTGTAGAAATTCATTTGAAACAACTTTTCTTATGAAAAGTTCTTAAGTGTAAAAATTAAAAAATAGTATTCCATTCACTAGTTCAATAGCTCCACCTAATATGAATAAGCATTTTTTTTAGTACATATACATTTAAAAGACAGCGAGAAAGTACAAGTTTGTCAAAGATACAATTTCTCATACAAAGTTAGCTTATTTACATCAATTAATTGGCTCCACAAGACATGAACCCATTGATTCTGTAGTTTCTCTGTAGTTGAGTGTGTGCGTTACACGCACAAGTTATTGTTACGTGATTGTCTGTATGAAGTATATCCCTCCTTCATCACCCAGACATCTCCATTTACAGCTTGTTGTGGGAAGAAGCTAAGAGTAAATTGTAAGTAAACTCAAGTGTTTTTTCTGAGTTGTATTTTGCACTCATTAAGTTGAGGTGGATATTAGTGCTGGAGGTTGGAACACATAGGCACGAGGGCGAACAGATACATCACAAGGTACATTAAACATGAAGTGTCGCCTGTGACTGTGGATATTTTAAACCAGACAAAAATGAAGGAATTGATCAGGAGAAACAATGGTTCTTTTGCATGCAGTTTGTATTTACATTCACGTGGAGGCTTCATGGTTTTTTTGGTCTAATATTGAAGGAATTTGAGAGAGAATGCATTATTGAGAATCAAAACTGTACTGACACATCCAATTGATGCTGCCATTTTTAAGTAATGGAGGGTTTAAACACATTGGATTGATTTTTGTTTCTCATTGGATTTCTACAGGTAGTTCAGAGGAAAGAGATCAGAGTGTTCAGCTCTGGGTTTAAAGTGCAACATATTACTGAGGGTTAAAAATTTGTCGTAGAATACTGTCAGAGGGATGAACAGCCAAACTGATTATTAAACAGACTTTACAGAGGTATTTATCTAAATTAACTTGGGCTGTACTGTAACATTAAAATCAAGTGCAAGTCAGGTTTGTGCAATATTTTCCACAATTCCATAGACTGAAGACTGGGAATCTAGCATGAATTGTATTTTTTAAAAAAATAGTTGCTATCAAAAACGCAATGATCATATCTGGATTTTTTGTTTTCAATGGATGGTAAGTGAGAGAAGTTGCAGATTTCAGATGGTACAGTTTGTTTAAGGAAAGTTTCATCAGGCCAAGAAAAAAAACCAACTTGTAATAGACTAACATGGCCCTGCCCTAACATTATCCGTAAACCCCAAACTTAGGGGTAAGCAGGATTTAACCAATGTCAGGCTTGTAAAACTGGCAACACCAGCTCTCCTTGCAGGCCATGTAGGGTGGCGAATTTAGTTTCACAAACAGGCATGGAGGTGAATCAACAGTCATTTGACTCACAGAAACTTGATGAATTTTAGCTGAGTTGCATCAAAATAGTCAATGCACTGGTATTCGTAACGATTGCACTTTGGGGTCAAGGGTAGGATGGAGAAAGAAAGCAAGCCCAACATTTATGGCAACTCCAAATCAGCCCAAAAAAAGCTAAAAATGGAAATGTCATCAGTGCTACAATTCCACTCATATTCTTATTCCTGCACACATCTATTAAAATAGATTGATAAAACAGGAATTTCATGGGTACCTTTTATATCATAACATTTAAGGATGTTATTTGACAAATATGGAATATGTTATGAATGGAATATTGTTTTGAATAGAATTGGAAAATTAACTTCCTTTAGATCATTGTATTCAACAAGTTCCTTCATTACTTAGTTTTGAGTAGGCTGATTTGGTAGAGGAGTCCCCAGAGTGAAGGCTTACCTCTAACATTCGGTCACTGACAGGACTGTGCCCTTTGAGCCAAGTGTCATTTCACAAGTAATTCAACATTACACGTGGTTAAAACAGACTTGCCTGAAATCTTGCTTCCTTTCAAAGTACATTTTACATGTTTGGTCCTTCAAATATTTTCTTCCACAAACATTTCACAGAAAGTACAAAACCACAACTACATCTCTCTCAGAAATAACAATAGTATAAAATAACTGGGCAAAGAAGATGGAAGAAATTTTAAACATTAAACTTAAAAAGTAAAAGCACCGACTCCAAATATCATCTGTGGTGGTAGAACAACCGTAGAAAACTAATTTCTACACCAAATCTCTGAAACATTAGCACAACAATCTAAGTATTTGTAAACTTTACAGACTGAATAATTTTTACTGTGTTTCGTAAGTGCAGTGAAATGTTACAACCCCAGGGTTTTATTCTCAATGCAGGATTTCATTTTATAATTTTAACACTGTGTTTCTTCATTGGTAGTATAAAGTATAACTTTGAGAAAGGTCCAAAAAGATGAGTATGATCTATAAATTGGCATAAAACATGCTTAAAAAGTAAAATGGAGTCATGAGTGATGGGGGATGCACAAGTTTAGTCAATCCCACTCAAGAGTGGCTCACTGGGAAGAGGTGATGGAAGAGAAAGCATTTTTAGGTCTCCAGCCTACTGGGAACTGTGCTCAAGCCCCAACCTCCCCAAATCCCAGCTATGACCAGAAGTTTGGCATCTTTGGACAAAATGGAAAACATAACATTTCCTGTGGCATATACCAACTGCATCCCTTTTCCAAACAGACATCAACAGTTGGATGAGGATGCCATACCCAGAACCCTTCCTCCAGCCAATCTTTCAAATTAAGGACAGAGTCAAAATCCTCTCTGTTCGTGGGTGGCCAAGCAAAAGAAATGGTTTCTGAACAGGTTTGGAATCAGTAATTACTGCTGTTCAGAGGGGCAGTCCGTATGAGGTCTGCCCTCATCATAACATAGTGAATCTCACAGCTAAACTTCTTCATTTACCACTTCACTTCAAACTTCCAATGCAGTGAATTCAATCGAATTGTAATCTCGGGAATATTTTGAGGCAAATATGAGACCAAACATGGAGAAATGAGAACCCAGCCAGCCAAGCTGTATCATGTTCACATGAAATGAAACAATTGTCTTGAGTTATCCAGTCTCTATTGAGCCCCATGACCTGTAAGAGACAGAGTGTTCCACAGCTGCACTGAAACTCCCACTAAGTGCCAAACAATACGTTGGGGTTCGACAGCAGTGATGTTCAAAAATGGAACAACCTTCTCCTCCAATCCACATGCTAAAGTAAGCTTGTCAATGATTTATCCAATAGAGGCTTGATGGCCAAGGTCTGCTCATCAGTTGCTGCAAACAGAAGGCCTGCGATGAATGATTCATGGATGCAAAAGAACTAATTGGTAAGAATACCCTAACCGAGCGTTACACCGAGTTACAAATTCACTTATTCTTTAAATAAAGTAAAAAAAAGACAAGCATGTTTTGACGAATACAAATAAGTGGTTCACCAGAAATGCTAATACTTTAGGAGACTCGAGTGATGCAGGAATGATTAAACACTGACATTTAAAAGTAACATAAGCACAAAAATGGAAGAATTCTGAGCTATTTCACCTGCCCTATCCCTCTGCCATGGTGCTTCTGACAAGACAGGTATTCAGTACAAACTTACATGAAGGCACTACATTAGCAATCTTAGTACCATGGAAGACTATAAAGGCAATTTAAAATGAGAGGTCAGCTTCTAAAAGCAATCGGCAATGGATGGCGAGGTGTAAGTGTGGACCTGCTGATCTTCAGTGCCTGTTCACAACTCCTACAGTCTCGTCCTCACAACTTCCCCCACCTTCAAGTGGGAAGGGTACACTTTCCTTCAATATTACATGATACATTTTGATTATTTAAGAGCCACATCAGCAGGATTTGGTGTAATGCTGCTGTCACAATTCACAACCATCCCTCAGCTTCAAATCTGTTTGCATCTACAAATGGAACACAGTTCTCAGTTTGATGAGGGAACTGTACAGAACACAGAGTGACACTGGTAGCAATTTGGCAGGTTTAAAATAAAAACCTTGCTTAAGTTCAGAGCTGAAAAGAAGTTTTAAAGAAGTGTCACACATAGAAACAGGCAGTGACATCAGTGATTAAAATAAATAAAAATGTCTTCAAACTACACTGAAGTCGTGTCTTTGCATCCCTAAATTCTGAGAGAGCTGAACTTCGCTAAGACTTGTTCAGTATTTCATTTTCAGTTCCATTCCTCCTTCTCACCCAACCAAATGAAGGGGAAATTTCAAAACGTGAAGTACAAGGAATGTTCTTCCTCAATTGCGCTCAGCCAGATGAAGAGTTTCCCATCGCCAATGCTCAGGCAAATACCTGCATGTTGTTCCTCTGCTGCTCTGGAACGTGTGAAATCTGTGGTCGCTGTCCGATCGGAGCAGGGCTGGGTGTGATGTCTGACCAGTCGGATGTGGAATGCGGTGACGAGCTGGACCACTGATCAGGGGATTCTGGAGAAGGTGTTAGATAAGGGTGCTCGCTCTGCAGATGAACATTGTGGTTTGGGGTATTGTCTGTTGCTGAAACATAACTGTGCTGAGACGGCGGTGTAGGGTACTTATCGATCTGCACTGAGCTTGGTAGCTTGTGGTAGGGCGGTAGGGTGGTCTGTGGTACCTGACCCTCTTGGCTAGCGGACAGCATGGAGCTGTTCAGTTGACCATTTGGCAGCTGGACAATCTCTGGCATCTGGTGCATGTTACCAACGGGCCCTGGCGTCATTGAGCCACAGTAAGGTTGCCCCTGCTGCTGTGTTACTTGAGTACTTTGCTGCTGCTGTTGCTGCTGCATGACCAACTGTGATGCAGCATTGTTCATGGGCTGGTAGGTGAGTATCTGTGGTAACTGCTCCCTGAGCATGGTCATGTGTACCTGAGGCATGTTAGCCTGAAGCACTGCGTTCTGCTGTTGCATATTTGGGTAGGAGCCAGAGACATGTTGCATGACGCTGAGCATGGGGTTGTACTGGGATGTTGTAATTCCCACCCTGTTCATCCACTCTGATTGCATGTTTACATGTTCAACCCTTCCTAAGGGCAACCCCAGGCTGTTGCTTTGCCCAGCCATGGAAGGATGAGACATGGAGGGGAGGACCTGACTCAACACTGTGTTGGAGTCCATGTTCAAACCTTTTATTTCAGTTAGGTTGGAGAACGACATGGCCAGCTGGCTCTGTACTGGAGTGGATGGGTGGAGAGATGTTGGTGGAGATTGGTGCAAAACCCCTGATGATGTGAGAACTGGTGGAGATGTGGTGGCTAAGTAGGTATGTGGGGATTCCAGCGACTCGACTGGGGACAGGGTCAGTGAACCTTCCACAATAGCCCCTTTATCATTGCCGATGGATCGTTTCCGCCTCCTGGTTTTGGCATCTTTAGAGTCTTTAGCATTGCCTGGAGTGAGGCTCTTGGTGCTTGGCCGTCTTGCTTTCTTGCCCATGGGAGTCATCTTGGTCAGGTTCATAAAAGAACTACCAGTCGAGCAGGTCACTGGAGACACAGTGGGTCCCATCATGGATCCAGCAGGGCCCTGTGGGCTCCGAACAAGGTTGTACTCATCCAGGAGTTGCACAATGTCATGGTGCATTCGCTCCTGCGCGATGTCACGAGGGAGTCTGTCCATGTGGTCAGTAATGTCACGGTTAGAGAAATGGTCCAGTAGGATTTTGGCAGCTTCGAAACTGCCCTCCCTCGCAGCAAGGAACAAGGGTGTCTCCTCCTATGGGTCAAGAGCATTAATTGTTAGAGCAATCAAACCATGAATGAACTGAACTAGACTTAATTAATTATTATGCATTCCTTGTACATCACAGAGGCATAGGGACAAAGGGTGGCAGAACGTAATAGGTCACAGTATGAAAATAGGCCCATCGGCCCATCATGTCCATGCTGGTCAAACATTCAATTATTCTTCATAAAAAACTGCAAATGCTGGAAATCTGAAACAAAACATAAATTGCTGGAAAAACTCAGCAGGTCTAGCAGCAGAGTTAATGTTTTAGGTCCAATGAACCCTTCTTCAGAACTGATTTTAGCTAGGAACAAGATTAGTATATATGCAGAAGATGGGGTAGGGGCGGTGGGAAGGAGGAGTAAACAATAGTTGGAGGTGGAACCCAGAGAAAGACAGTAAAAGTTGGGTCACTAACTTCCCCATTAGCATCTACTGATATTCCCAGGTTGACTTTTACGAATTCCTACGCCTGCCCAACTATATTTCTCTCCCATTCTGACCAACGTTTCCTCTAAGGTGGGTGGCTGCATTTACGCATAGCAGCTCTAATGTTCCATGCATCGCGATTAGTGTCGGCACACAATTGCAGCATTGACTTCCAGCTGTGGAGGTCACTGCCAGACATGGGCCTTGGAAGCCTGTGCGGTTGGTTTGAAAATTAGAAGGAATGCTGGTACTGACCCAGATTCAGAATATCATTAACACCCCTGGTGTGGGTGTCAGGAAGGTTAGGAAAGATCAATACTCGGCAAGACACGTGTTAGGCCTCAGCTATGGCCAGCGGCCAGGTTATGGTTAGGTGGACAGTAGGGGAGTCATTGGGATCTACTGAGGTGGTACTGGTCCAGTGAGAATCTACAACTCATGCCTTAGAATCTGCTATCTATAACTGGAGGTGGCTTTAATTCAGAACACTTTAGTACCTTGTTGTCCTGCATGTCTTTGTTGGCTCCATTCTTCAGGAGGGCCTGGGTTGCATCCACATTGTTAACAGCTGCTGCCCAGTGAAGTGCTGATTTACCTGAAGAAAAATATCACCACTAAGATGTTGAAGAAAACAAGGCAGAGCAGTGTCGGAACTCAATGTAATACTAGCAAAGCATCAGAATAATTAAACCAAGTTAAACACATGTACAACACTCACAGCACGAGTAGATTGCAGTGCAAGAGACAAATAGTAGATTAATTTAGACTAAGACATCACCATGTTGAGTCCAGTTACTCTCACGTCTGCAGTAACTAACTCTCCAATCAAGGTAATGAGAAATTCAGTGTCTTGATTGCATTTCCTATTTTTGCATGTTGTGGGGTGGTTGATCACGGTTTATCCATGTTTATCACATGTCAATTCTGACTGACAGAAATTCCCAATTCAATTGCTGATAACATTAATTCCTAACCTGTATTTGTAAAGTATTACTGCTGTACAAAGCCTTCGAATCATCTGACTTTATTTCTCAGTAAGTCCCCTGGATTTCATTTCACCAACTTTAGAAATATAAAGTTACCATTGCCTAACCAGGTCAATACAAACTTGGCGGTCAGGTCCGAGATCATAATAAGCGCAAAAGATCTCATCCTGTTATTTCAACAAGAGCCGGGAACACCTCCCAAGTGTAAAGTGAACATTTATCTCAGTTGTTTGTGGGAACGTGAAAGGTATGACTTCGAGTGTTTCACTTCTTTATTTAAAGCCTATTCTAAGTCCCGTTTCCATTCTTACCATGGTCATCCACAGCATTAACATCTGCATGGCAGTTAATCAGCTCAACAACCATCCCTTCTACAGCAAGGCGGGCAGCCAGGATCAGTGGTGTGGTTCCATCATTCATTCGACAATCCAAATCAGTGGCCCGGTTTCTGATCAGAATCTATACAAGAGCAATGACTTGTTTACTGCACCAAAAAAAAAATGCCAGCATACCCATTCCTCAGTAATTTTATCAGCTCCCACAGCAACCACTCTCCTTCTACAGGTTTTTTTCAGGAGAATAAACACAATTCCCTGCATTGTGTTAAAGATTGGGAAAGTTAAGATAGGGCACTATGAGACATATCGTCATTGCAGGGTAAGGAGCCCAGTAAGAGAAGGACAGCCCCAGTCCACACAGTATGACACCTTGGTTAGAACAAGGTGCTTGATATTCCTGGATGATGGGATCCCTCCTGCAATTTGGGTCAAAACAAATCTCTGTTTCACCAATTTATTGCTCCACCTGCAGGTAGCTTAGCTGACTGGTTTGTGATGCAGCACCATGTGGATGCAATTTCTGTATTGGCTGAATCATGACAAGGGCTCTGGATTCCATCCTTGCTCTTCCCCTGAAGTGTGCTGACCTGCAGATTAAACTAAACACTTGTTGTCTCTCTCTCTCTCTCTCTCTCTCCCCATAATGAGAGAGCAGCCAGTGATCCTGTGGAACTGTGGCAACTTCCCCTTTCATTGTGCAAGTCAGGTTCAAGGGAGGGGGATCACCTGAGCAGAGACACTGGGACAGTGCCACCTTCCACTCTTCAGGTATAAACACCAGAGTTACATTGGACCATAGGTGCCAATCACCAGAGTAAAAAAAGAAAAATAGAAGAAATGAAAGGAAGCAAGAAAATAAAAGTTCTGTTCAACTCTGCTCAGGAGCCCTTACCTCAAAGGCCATTCAGTTTTACCCGGTGTCTTGCTACATTTGGTTTATTTAATGTCTGTTGTACCCTGTCCCCAAGCACCAACTTACCTGGAACACCCCCTGTGCATCAGCTGCCACAGCTGCGTGAAGAGGTGATCTACCCATATTATCCTGGGCATTGGCATCGGCACCTGCATCAAGGAGACGCTTGGCCGCATCTGCCCGAGCATAGCGTGCAGCCAAGTGGAGAGACGTCTCCCCGGTCCGGTCTGTCTGGGAATGGAGGCTGGCACCCTGGTATATGAGGTCAGTGATGACATTGGCTGATGTGTCCTCGGTGTCTTCCTCCTCCTCAATTCCAGTGTCCAGCCCGCCACCTCGTAGTGATGCCAACATAAGTGGTGTAAAACCATCTGGGCAAGAACAACATCCAAAGTAAACAAGGAGGATAACACCATTACACACAGTGCAGCACAGAAACAAGCCATTAGATCCGGCTGATTTGTACTTGTGTTTATGTTTCACACTAGCCTTCTCCCACATTGCCAATAAATACCCATCCCTCACTCGTGTTTCAGAGTTTCCCTTAAATGTGATGTTATTTTGCCTCAATTACACTTAGTCACAGCAAGTTGCAGATTCTAACCACTCTCTGGTTAAAAATATTTCTGCTTAATTCCTGAAAGTATTTATTATTAATAAATGCGGCTGATAGTTTTCAACTCAACATCAAACATCTCCAAATCTGCCTTATCAAAGTTTTTCAAATTTAAATTCAAATTTCAAAGTATCTCATTCAGGTTTTTAAGATTTTTCTCTTCTTGAAGATAGCACTCCAGCAGGTTAACTCTTTCTGGATATTTTCACTGTCCTAGTTCAGGAGTCACCCGTTGCAAATCCATGTTTTTTTCTACACTTTCTCCAGTTTCTCGTATAATGTGAAGACCATGGGGAGTCATCTAGTAAGTTTGGTTTAACATTACATTTAACATAACTTTTCTGCTTTCAAGTTCTGTCCTTTAAAACAGCTCACAGCTTTGATTTATCGCTAACTTAAATCCAAGTGCCTGCGAGGAAATCTGCAGGCTAAATGCTTTTCTCTGTTCATGCAGTCGAGAGGAATTAGCTTATCCGTTAAGATTACAGTCTTGAACTTACACTCTACAAACTTCTAAACTTTTGTGTGAAAAGAGCAGGACAGGGGCACTAGCTGGGTTTATCTTGGAAAAGGTGGGCATTGAACCATTGACCAAATGGTTTCATCTTGCGCTATAACTGGTCCCGAATTCTGATGAAAAGCTGATTTCATAATGTAAAGACCATCCCTTTTTATGCTTGACTGTAAACTGAAATGGGAAAAGGATGATTTTAAAACTCAAATTATTGAAGGATTACTGCACTTCATAAAAACAAGTTAAGTGACATTCATTCTAAGTGCTGTTTACTCAGCTATTGGTTCAGGCAGTGGGGTAAGCTAAATGACAGATGAGCTGAAGCCAGGGGCTGTGTATGTATGGAGGTGAGGCCCCTACAACTGGTGACTCATGTGTGGCATGATGATGAGTTATCAATGACAGAGGCTTCCTGTTTGTCAACAACTATGTGCTTGGCTCCCAGGAGTGTGAACAACTTATGGGTAAGAATATTCAGTTCAGAAGCCATCAGATTTTTTAAAGTGAGAGAGCTGTTTTTCTTCAGCTGTAAAAAGCACCTCTAGCTTGAAGATATCTAGTCAATTTCTCTTATCAATTACTGTAAGCTGTGAATTTTAATTGGTAAGTGAGACTTTTATAAATGTGAACCAGTAATTCTGCACCTCCTGCAAACAAATCAATCTACCTCGAGAAGGAAGATTGTGAAACAGTGCTCTGATCAGCAAAAGGATCATCTCAGCAAACTCTGTAGACTAGTGCTACTGTTCTATCTTCTCAGTCCCAGCACCCATACTTTGTTATGTTTGTCTGTTTGTGTGTGCAGAGGAGGAGTTTAATAAGTAGGTTAGTGCTTTGACGAGGCAAGCTCTATGTCAATGGGCCATAACTATTTATCTGTGGCTCAAATCCATTTATTTCTAATAAATCGTAATTACTGTTAAGTTTAGACACTTGATCAGTGCTTTCCGTCAACTTGGGTTGAAAAGTGAAACAGGGAAACTGAGGAATTCTGTATACATTTTACAATCTTTCACTTTTTCAGTAACTCCAGGAATAGCAGGGGCTTGATTTCTAGCAGCCTACCCCTGTGAGGGTAACAATAAACAGGGCAGGTATCCCTACCTGGACCTCTAACATTGACGTCCATGCTTTCAGCATCCTGCTCCGCTTGAGGTGGGGTTAGGGCCAGGGACGGCGTTAAACGAATATCTGCCGCCACCAGATGCTGCTGTGTCCATGGTCGACGGTCAACCTGGTCTTCATTCTCCGGGAGCAGGGCTTGATCTTCAGTCTGCAAGGACCAGAGAGACAGTGTGTGTCATTCACCAACATGATACAGGCTTGCTACTCCATTATCTGAAACTGTGCAGCTTGGAGACATTGTATATTCAGTCCTGAGCAGCAACAAAGTGTATACTTTGTAAAGTGTATACCTCATCGCATTGTTGAAACGAAAAGGACAGATAACATAGAACGGGAAACTAGAAGAGGATGAAGGTGTGAGGAACAGAAGGCTACAGTTGGATGAAGCAGGCTCCTCAGGAGAATAAGTGCAAACATGGACCAGTTCCTATGCTGTAGATTTAATGAAATTGGCAAATCAGAAACATGCCTGATGAGGAGGTCAGAGTACAACAGGAAAAACAAAGTAATAGCAGTCTTCAGTGCGTGATCAAGTAGCCAGCAATAGAAATAGATATTGGATTACTTAAGAAATACAATCAAGCATGCTGGGAATTTTGGTCAAGCTACTTTAAACTCTGACCTCAGTTAAACTGTATGTTGCGACCTGCAATTGCCAGGCAGCATCAGAGGAGCAGTAAAGTTGACATTTTGGGTCGGGACCCTTCTTCAGACATGGGGAGGGGGCAAGGAGCTTTGAAATAAATAGAGAGGAGGGTGGAGCTGGAGAAGGGAGGTGGGATGGTGATAGGTGAGTGCAGGTAGGGAGAGGTGGAGATTGGTCAGTGGGACAGGAGGGGCGGATCGGTGGGAGAGAAGATGGCCAGCTTGTGTAGGGTCAATGAGGTGGGGATGAGAAGGAGGGTTAGACATGGGCTGAGGCCAGGCGTGGGGAGATTTTGAAACTGGTGAATTCCATGTTTAGAACGTTGGGCTGCAGGCTCTCGAGGCATAATATGAGGTGCTGCTCCTCCAGTTTGCGGCTGGTGGCATTGTGGCACTGGAGGCGGCCCAGGATGGACCTGTCACTCAGGGAATGGGAGGGGGAGGTTAAAATGGTTGGCAACTGAAGGTACTGTTGTTTGTCGCATACAGAGTCCAGATGCTGCACGAAACAGTGCCCAAGTCTATGCTTGGTCTCACTGATGTACAGGAGGCCACATCAGGAACAGCAGATACAGGAGACGAGGTTGGAGGAGGATGTACAGGTGAACCCCTATCGAATATGGAAAGCTTGTCTTGGGCCTTGGATGGAAGTGAGACGGGAGGTGTGGGGCAGGTGTTGCAGGGAAAGGTGCCGGGGGTGGTGGGGTTAGTGGGGCATGTGGAGAAAATGAGGGAGTCACAGCGAGCAGTCCCTATGAAAGGCAGATAGGGTGGAGAGGGAAATAGGTCTTTCATCGCGGGATCGAATTGTAAGTGGCAGAAGTGGTGGAGAAAGACACATTGGATGCAGAGGTTGGTGGGGTGATATGTGAGGAAAAGGGAGATTCTGTGTTTAATTTTGTTGGGGGGGGTGGGGAGATGTGACGGCAGAAGTGCAGAAAATGCAACAGATGCGGTTGAGGGCATTTTTGATCACTGGAGTCGGTGGGGGGGTGGGGTAGTTATGGTCCTTGAAATAGGTGGACACCTGGTATGTCCGGGGATGGAACACTCCATCTTGGGAGGAGGAATTGGGATTGGGGTATTGCATTCTTGCAGGAGGGTGGGTGAGAGGAGGTATAGTACAGGTAGCTGTGGGAGTCAGTAGGTTTGAAAATAGATGTCAGTTTCGGGGCAGTCACCAGAGATGGAGACAGAAAGGTCCAGGAAGGAGGAGGAAGTGGTATCAGGGATAGTCCAGGTGAATTTGAGGTTGGGGTGGAAGGGTTTAGTAAAGTTGATGAACTGTCCACATTTCTGCTTCTCTGATGCTGCCTGGCTGGCTATGTTCCTCCAGCCCAACACAGTTGTCTCTGGCTCCTGCATCTGCAGTTCTTGCTATCTCTGGGCAACCTGCAGTTTCCTGTGTTGACCAAATAAGGCAAATATCACGGTGTCTCCAGTCAGACTGGCACCATATTATCTCTTTTGGAGTATGGAAATCTGCTGTTTACGGCTTTGTATGAACATTTGGGAGCTCTTTACCAGTAAACTCCATTGGCGGGGATTGATCAATTCATTAGGAGTGCCAGAAATCTTTCCGGCAAGGTGCACGTTTTCAGACATATTAACAAAACAAATATACCTTTTTTAAAAAAAAAGCCTCCTCGACCACATTTGACAGGCATGTGCCCTGAAGTAGTTATCAGAGAAGACAAAGAGCCATAGACGAGATCCACATGGAGACCAAAATTGGCCACCTCACTCAAATTGGGGTCCTACTTGATTCAAGCCAAACATATTGAGTTAGGTTAAATGTTGATTAAGTTAAAGTTAAGGTAATGTGAAGTTAAACAAAAAGTGAGTTGAAGTTGAATTTAGATGAAATAAGTAGTAAATGTTGCAATGAATGCATGTTTTATAATGAGTATCATACTTAAAGAGTTAAAATAAATAAAGGCTTATTTAATTAAAGTCCAAGTCAGATCCTGCCTTTTGTTTGTCACACAAGGAAAGAATACCTGGGTAAAATATTTGACTACTCCTTTTTGGACAACAAGTGGCAGGTTCAATCTTCTTTCAGAGGGATAAACAGGTCAATCTGACATCTCTCTAAGAACTAGTCCTGAAAACTGCTGCCTTTTGCATGGTTACTGGCAGGTGATGCAGATCCCAACTTTTAGACAGGAGCAAAGGCTTTTCTCTGCTGCACTTACCAACAGCCAGATCTAATTTGGTTAGACTTTATTCCAACTGAGCTAGTGGACTGGGTACTGAATTGAGTGGCAAGCATCTCATGACACAATTTGCTTATGGCGGCTACAATCCAAGCGAGTGACAGTATTAGCATTGCTACACATTATCTAGTGACATGACTAAACTAGGAGGGGTGGACTGATACCTTAACTTGTCCCCCACCAAAAACTGGCCACCGCAAAGTTTGGATTTAAAAACAAAATGCGATATAGCAAACTATGTATTGAATGTATACAGTTCAGGATCAGAAATATGTCAGCCAGGTTCTTTAATTTGTAAATAAATAACTAGCTTACTGAGAGAAACAAAACATAGTCAACCAAAAATGCAGACAGCAACAAAAGATTTAAAGTATGCATATAATTCTGACTACCTGCTTGAAAAACAGCACAAAAACACAGATTCCCTCCACTCCCAAAACCCAAGAAAATAATATAGAAACTGCCAAGTGATTTTTCATAGGTGCTTCAGCCAAATAACAGATAAATCAGTGCTTAAAAAAAATCACATATTATTCCATAGTTGAAGTCACTTTCACATAAGCTGCTGACACTGGATTAGTTATGGCTGGTTGAATTTACTTTTCTTAGAAACAACAGCAAGGAGACTCAGTGGTTAGCACTGCTACCTCAAAAGCGCCATGGACCAGGGTTCGATTCCAGCCTCAGGTTACTGTCTGTGCGGAGTTTACACGTTCTCCCTGCGTCTGTGTTGGTTTCCTCCGGATGCCCCAGTTTCCTCCCACAGTCCAATGATGTGCAGGTTAGGTGGACTGACCATGCTAAATTGTCTCATGGTGTGCAGCGAAGTGCAGGCTGGGTAGATTAGCCAAGGGAAATGGAGGATTACAGGGATAGGTTCGGATGCTGGGTCTTCTGAGGGTTGGTGTGGACTCGATGGGCCAAATGGCCTCTTTAGATTTCATGAAATAGTGCTATAGATTCAGACATCTCTTCAAGAACTCTCTACAGGCAATGAAGTATTCTTCCAATGGGGATTTAGAGAAATAAAGATAGAGAGACTTCAGTAAGGCATTTGATAAGGTTCCCCATGGTAGGCTCATTCAGAAGGTCAGGAGGAATGGGATACAGGGGAACTTAGCTGCTTGGATACAGAATTGGCTGGCCAACAGAAGACAGCGAGTGGTAGTAGAAGGAAAATATTCTGCCTGGAAGTCAGTGGTGAGTGGAGTTCCACAGGGCTCTGTCCTTGGGCCTCTACTGTTTGTAATTTTTATTAATGACTTGGACGAGGGAATTGAAGGATGGGTCAGCAAGTTTGCAGACGACACAAAGGTCGGAGGTGTCGTTGACAGTGTAGAGGGCTGTTGTAGGCTGCAGCGGGACATTGACAGGATGCAGAGATGGGCTGAGAGGTGGCAGATGGAGTTCAACCTGGATAAATGCGAGGTGATGCATTTTGGAAGGTCGAATTTGAAAGCTGAGTACAGGATTAAGGATAGGATTCTTGGCAGCGTGGAGGAACAGAGGGATCTTGGTGTGCAGATACATAGATCCCTTAAAATGGCCACCCAAGTGGACAGGGTTGTTAAGAAAGCAGATGGTGTTTTGGCTTTCATTAACAGGGGGATTGAGTTTAAGAGTCGTGAGATCTTGTTGCAGCTCTATAAAACTTTGGTTGGACCGCACTTGGAATACTGCGTCCAGTTCTGGGCGCCCTATTATAGGAAAGATGTGGATGCTTTGGAGAGGGTTCAGAGGAGGTTTACCAGGATGCTGCCTGGACTGGAGGGCTTATCTTATAAAGAGAGGTTGACTGAGCTCGGTCTCTTTTCATTGGAGAAAAGGAGGAGGAGAGGGGACCTAATTGAGGTATACAAGATAATGAGAGGCATAGATAGAGTTGATAGCCAGAGACTATTTCCCAGGGCAGAAATGGCTAGCACGAGGGGTCATAGTTTTAAGCTGGTCGGTGGAAAGTATAGAGGGGATGTCAGAGGCAGGTTCTTTACGCAGAGAGTTGTGAGAGCATGGAATGCGTTGCCAGCAGCAGTTGTGGAAGCAAGGTCATTGGGGTCATTTAAGAGACTGCTGGACATGTATATGGTCACAGAAATTTGAGGGTGCATACATGAGGATCAATGGTCGGCACAACATTGTGGGCTGAAGGGCCTGTTCTGTGCTGTACTGTTCTATGTTCGATGTTCTAGAGACAGAAAGCAAAGGCTGTTTCCTGCTGTCAAGCTCTGATTATGTTCAAAACTGCTTCCTTTACACCCAAAAACTGAATCATGTGACCTTTCTCAGAAGGTGTTTCACACCGTGTGCAGTTGAACAACTCGTGTTGTTTGCAAAAGCAGCATTTTTGGTGCTGTTGCCAGTGACCTTTGATGTGGAAAACTTATTATCTAAGAAGTTCACACGCACACATCCATCTAATGTTATTGTAAATTAATATTTCAGATAATGCATCTTCATAACAATCGGGGCAATATCACCGTCACCAAAATGATTAATCTGTTAAATTCGCACCACAAGGCTTTGTGTGTTATAGCCTGAATCTGGAAAGCAAGGCATCCCTGTTACAAATGGAACAACTGTACAATTCTGGCATCGAGATTCCAAATCCTTCACTATCAACATGACGCAGCAATCAAACAGTGAAACCAACACAACTGTGTTGTTATTGGCTATTGAGTTCTTATAGTTTCAATATGTGGTATATTGCCTGGCCGTGCAGACTCACCTTTGGTTTCTTGGCTTCGGGCCCTCCACTCTCCATCCATTGCTCATTCTGGTTGTCATCAATCATGCTGTCATCAGGAATTGGCTTTGATAGATTTCTAAGGAAGAAACAAAAGTAAACTTATATTATTTCACTCATGTTGAACTCACGTTAAATGGGGTTGCTGTCCTCAGTAGTCAATGTGCAGAGTCTATCAGCATATGGGTGGGCTGGGGAAATGGGGGATAGTGCAACAAGTCAGCATCCTAGTACAGACTCATTTTGATAGAGCGTCTCTCCCCTCCCCCTGCACTGAATGGAGATCAAGCAATTAAGAACTATGTGTCTAGGGATTCAAACTGTCCGAGGACAGTAGCAAATCCAATATTGATGGAAAGCCCAGGAAGTCAAAAACCACACAGACAGCCAGAGCAAGTATGGGCAAATGCCACATCAAAGCAATCAAACCACAAACTGCTGACAAAACATAGCTGAATTAGGCAACAAGTGGGATACCATCAAGGCTTGGCACTACTGCCTGACAAAACACAAACAAAATACGTTATTATGAAACACCACTGTATTTAAAACTGAGATAACAAGGTGCAGAGTTGGATGAACACAGCAGGCCGAGCAGCATCAGAGGACCAGGAACGCTGACGTTTCGGGTCTAGGCCGTTCTTCAGAAGGCCCGAAACGTCAGCCTCCCTGGTCCTCTGATGCTGCTCGGCCTGCTGTGTTCATCCAGCTCTACACCTTGCTATCTCAGATTCTCCAGCATCTGCAGTTCCTTCTATCTCTGTGTTTAAAACTGGTTTAGTTAACAATATCTCGTCTGCGTCAAGATTATTAGGAGCCCCCAGAAGTGGATCATCAGTAACTCAGCCTATGGGCAATATCTGCCCACAACAGCAAGGCATGTTTCAGGTGTAGTGGACATTTACCCACTTAAGCCTGACATTTCAACCAGATCTTGGCTGATTGGTCCCTCAACTCAATTGAACTGCGATTGTTCCAGTTCTCTTGATGCACAAGTGTAACAAAGATCTACCTTGGTTTTGAAAGGTTTAATTAGCTAAGCATCCACATCCCCCTTTTGAGAGGGCTTGTTTTCTTTTCTGTGAGGGTGAGATATGGCGGTAGAAGCAGGCTGAAAGCAAAGAGGCCCAGATTTCCACTGACCTTTGAGTAATGTTTCTTGACTTTGCTCTTAAATGGTTTCATTTAAAACAACGTGCCTTTGTTCAACATTCTCTCAAAGCAAATTACATCTCCCATTCCAATCCTATTGAATCCTTTAACATCTTAAGACTACCCTTTCTGTAAATCATCATCATTCCCATTACTATTCTACTTGGCTCTCATCTGACAATTAAAACAAGCTCATTGCAAACTGTACGACAGTGGGAACTGCCGATGCTGCAGTCAGCTCCACACTGTGTTATCGTTGTAAACTGTGGTTCAGTCAGCAGCATTCTTTCTCACTTCAGGGTTGCTGTTTAAGTTCCGTCCCAGAGTTTGGAGTACATAAGCTTGGCTGACAGTCCAATGCAGTGCTGAGGGATTGCTGCACGGTCAGGAATATCATCTTTCAGATGAAAATTTAAACAAAATCCCTTCTGTCCACTGGGCTCACATCAAAGATCCCATGGCACTATTTTGAAGAGGAGCAGGGAATTTCCCACTCATGTTTGATCCAGTATTTATCCTTTAATCAACTTCACTGAAACAGATCATCTATTCACTGTGTGTGGAATCATACTGTCAACAAATTGGCTGTTTCATTTCCTAAGTTATAACAATGATTACATTTCAAAAGTATTCAATTCACTTAAAGGCACTTGAGCCATTTTGTGGTCATGAAAATAGCAATAAATGCAAGACTTACTTCCTTTCAATCCTTATGGTCCTGCTCCAGCACTCTTCTTTCAGGGTCCCATTTTATAAAATCTTTTGACGTTGTCCCTCAAGAATTAATTTAACTGGCTATACCTAAGCAGCATTTTTGAAGCCTCAATGGGATAGGTAGGTGTTAAGGCATCTCCTTTGTGTTATTTGGGATATTGTTCACTCACATTCCCACTATTCTTTTTTGCAAATGTCCTCGTACAACAAATGGATACATTAAAAAAAATGCTGATGTGAGAGGCTGCGGGTTTTGACAGAACGCCTACTGTTTTGCCAAACTGAGCTCAACATTCTTCAAGCCTGGGAAATGTTCCTTCCAATTGTTCCACAAGCCAAAAACATCAAGTCAACGTCTTAAACTCAGGGCTGTGGAATTCTTTGAGCTCAGGAATCACAACTTAGTTGTTACAAAACACCTACTTCGATCCCACTGCATCCAGGCCCACACCTTTTCATTGATGCCAATGCATTAGATATATGTTCTCATTCTTCAATGCAACACTAATGCCCATACACCAACACTTTGAACACTGATTTTATCCATCACATTTTATATTGATAACACTAACACCGAGTACTTTTACCCATCATTACATTAATGCCCATCAGTACATTCAAGCATTGAATAATATTTAGCATTACATTAATACCTATGTTGAAACATTGGTATCATTAAATATATTGTCAACACCTACTTCATCCCCACTGCATCCTGCCCCACAGGCTCACGACGCTTCCGATTGCCACCCTTCTTCAGGACAAAGCCCTCTGGGAACCACAGTGGGCCCAGCTTGCGCTTGCGTTTAGCTGCTACAACACCCATTATCAGGATAAGGATGATGATGCCGACAGCAACCATCAAAAGGTACAGGAGGCTCAGTGATTTCTGGATTCTATCATCAGCAGGTTTACCTGTACAGAAAACAAATGACACTCATGTATCAGCAAAGACAAGCACCAAAAAGTAAAAATCTAATTTTCTCTATTTGAGTTTAGAGTTAACCGAAACATTCAATTGCTTGCAATTAATATAGTTAAGAAAATAGTTCTCTCTGCACAGTGCAAACTCAATTTAATAGGATAGTCAGTCATTATTAATTGCACTTGACCCAGCATTTTCTCGTTTTGCCCCCAATATATGAAAGCCTCTAAGAAATGGATAAGATCAGAAGGGGTGGGTGTAGGGTTTATGCATTGTATGTGTGCATGTGGGTGGCTGGTATGTTTGCAATTTATGCACATTAGCAGCAAAATTAACAAGCATGCACCTTCCACCTTGTGGGCTACCTGTTGAACTCAAAATCTTTAGCTAATGCCGACTTTGGTAGTTTACTGACTGTTATTTTCTTGGTCTTGCCAGAGACAACTTGCTGATAGCTCCACTTCAACTAACGCTCGGAAGTGACACTCCTAGTCAATCTCATATAATGCTAGGGTTTCATTTATTGTTTGCACATTTATTCCTGCAGCACGACACACAAACATCAGTGTGCTCGATTAGTAGTCAGGTCCTATTTATTAAAGTTATGCTATACTTTATATTGCTAATCTACGGTGCCTAGAAAGAATATCAAGTTGCAGGTCTGAAAATCTTTGCCCAGCTGGTTTCTTCAGCATCCTATCAATGTTCTTCTCAAATTATCAGCAGCCTTTGGCATGGTTGACACAGTATTCTACTGCAATGCCTCTCCACTGTCAGCCAGTACTGTCTATAACTGGTTCCACTCTTATCTATCCAGTTCAGTCAGAGAAACTCTGCAATGGTGCTTTTCCTGCTCCTACGTCATTAGTCCAAGGATCTATTGTTGGTCTCTTCCAATTTCTCTTTTATGTGCTGCTCTTTAACACAGTATCAGGTTCCATAGATACTCTGACAACACAGAGTTTCACCTTACCTCCATCCCGCTCAATCTCTCCACCATCTCGAAATGGTTAAGACTGCTCATCTAACATCTGATACTGAATGGCAGGAATTTCTTCTAACTAAATCATCAACCATCAATGCCATTCTTCTCCCTGGCAAGAAGACCATTTGCAACGTCAGTGTCATATCTGACAGCATATTCATGCTACTATTAAGATCACTTATTTCCATTCCTGCCTCGGCACGTCCTAATTCTTCATCCATTTGTTGATCTCTAGATTTGACTGTACCAACACACTCCTGACTGCCCTCCCAGCATTCTCTGTCCACCATTAATTTCCCACAAAGCATAACTTAGAGATCATCCAAACTTTGCCGCTGATATCCAACTCATACCAATTCTGACATGCCATTGCTCCCAGGTAAGCGACACCAAGATTTTTAAATTCCATTGTTTTCAAATTCCCTGATGCCTTGCCCCTCCATGTCTTTACTACCTGACCCAGTCCTACATCCCTTCAAAATGTTGGTGAAGCTCCAACTCTGGCTTCTCGAATATCCTTAATTTATTTGCTATGACATTGGTAACTCCAACTCCAGCTGCCTATACCCCGAGCTCTTGACTTTCTTCCCGAAATATTTCTCTCTTTCTTTCTCTCTCTCATAGGCAGACCTTTTAGAATGTTTTTGAGCAGGCTTTTAGTTACCGGGCCTAATTTCATCGCGTGGCTTGGTGTCAAATTGTCTTTAATAAAAGGCACTTCATATGAGTATTGCATCAAAATTGTCAACACAACCCGCTGCTGTTTCTACAAATTAATGGAGATTAGCAATCAATTTTACTTCATTACAGTATTTTTTTATTATGAGAGGCAGCAATGTTTCTAATTAGAGGTCATTATTGCCCTCCAAAATGTCAAGCAGTAATCTACATGGCAGTTATATAAACACAAAGCAATTTCCAACGTTTTGCAACCAGGAAGTTCATTTATTTTATCAAACTAAGTGGAGAGAGACCTGCAAAGGAAATTGACGTAGATAGTACTGAGGTCGAGGGACCTAAAGAGAGAATGGAAAAGCTGGGTAAGTCTTGTCTAAACAGAGTAAGTTAAATGCAGACTGAATAAATATGCTCAAAGTCACAATGCTTTTTGGTAGAGAATATTTAGAGAATATTAAGAGACAGAGACAGATTATTTCCACTGGAATTAGGGTCAGTAGCTAGAGGACAGAGCTTTGAGGTAATTGCCAAAAAAAAAGCCAAGAACTTCTCCTCAGCCACAGGTTGTAATGATCTGAACCACCTATCAATGGAACGTATTATAAATGATATCCGCAGCTGGCAGTGAGAGGATCTCCCTTTGAGTAGACTTGCTGCCACCGACTGTTCTTGTAATAGTATTCGATGGATTCATTAGTATGTGGTGGTGAAGGATTAACCAGTGGTACATCTTCAACAAAGAAGGCACATAGCTCAGCATCAAGTAGTAGTTTATTGCATAACAGTTAGATAGCAGGCTACATTCGCTTAAGTTTGGTTAATTACATGAACCCTAGGCAAGGCAACATTGATATCTCCCAAGAGAAAGTATCTAGGCCTATCTTACATGGCTGTTGAGTGTAGGACTGACCAACTTGGAACTAAGGTAGACCAACTCGTTCCTCCCCAGACACAGATATTTACATCTCAGTGGAGATGGAAATATCAAAGCCTCTGAGTTAACTTTTGCAGGCCAAATACCTTTTACAACAGAATATCCTGTCAGAAAGGGTGATAGGAGCAGGTTCAATACCAATTTCCAAAGAGGGAATTGGATAATACTTTAAGGGGGGGAAAAAAAATGACAGAGCCATGGAAAAAGAAGTGAGAAGTGGGTCTTGGATAACAGTGTGGAGATGGAGGAACACAGCAGGCCAGGTGGCACCAGAAGAGCAGGAAAGTTTGTGTTTCTGGTCAGGATCCTTCTTTAGAAATGGGACGAATTGGATAGCTCTTTTAAAATGGGAATGATGCACCAAATGGCTTTCTTCTGCACTGTGTGGCTCATTTGGCTATAACAGTACAGATCAGTATGGTAACAGCAAAAGCCAGGGCTCGAGGAGAAGAATTTGCAACATCTACTGAGTATTGATGACAACTGATGTACAGTGACAATTCTTCATTGGCTTACAAAAGTGATGATCAATAGAGAAAATTGTAATGAGGCACAAACGTATGTCTCCTCTGTTAAGTCTATGGTGTCAGGCTGTTTAGTTTTGATTTTATGAGATTGATTTGAATATAAAGGGCTTGAATGTAAAACAATGGTACGTTTGTACTTGTGTGTAGCTCCACCTGGGTCTCAGTTAAGGTGTGACTAATGATGGGTGTACTGCAGCGTGTGGCTCACCGCCTCATCCATCCTGCAAGATTGGAAGTTCAACTGAGAGCGAAGAACAGACAGATTTATCAGATTATCATCTCAGATTGAAAAACAACATTGTAAAGCTGGTCTAGGACCATACTTCTTTCAATCCCACATCATGCGGTGACATTGCATTATTTCAGTGCAACAAAGGTGGGTAATGAATGCTGCCTTACCACCTCTTACCAAGACGTATAAACCTCGAAGAGCACCCGTACTCTCAGAAACTTTACATACCGTTGGGAAGTGGAGGTGGTGAAAATATTTATTATAAAGCACAACCACAGCTAATTTTTAATTCTAGTTCAATAAGTGTTCCCACAAATTGGCAAATGGCAATGGTTGAAGTCTCAGCATTTCCTGAAATGCGTTTCGCTGCAAGTTTTTTTTGGGGGGGCAAGCGGTTAACTTTCCATGTTTGGTAACTAGGCCACACTTACTTTCAACAGACTTAATTGGGTAAGGCAGGTGGCCCTTGCTGGACTGGGCAGCAATGAAGGCAGCAGCACTGTCGGTTGACGGGAAGCAATCTTCAGATGTTTGAAAACACTGACGATTGTCAATCTCCAAGCAGACTTCAGAACTGTGGTGTGAAAAACAAGAAAGAGTCATAAATGCCAAGGTCAAAAATAAAATTGGAACGGGTTTACAATCGCTCAACCCGTTTGTGTCTGTGACAAGTATCTTTGCTGCATCTTACCCTGCCTCTTAATTTTATCCACAATCCTTCGAAAAATGCTTTAATTACTGTCTTTGACAAAGCATCCTACACTCCAAATGCCCTACCTTAGAAGAGAATGAATTCTGCTAACCACTCTTTCCATTATCTGTGACACAAACATCTTCTCATCCCAAATAAAAATCTGAAAGGACTGCGGCCCTGTCAATCTGAAACCAAAGCAGAAATTGCTGGAAAAGCTCAGCAGGTCTGCTGGAGAGAAATCAGTGTTAATGTTCCAGGAGTAAGTTCTGAGGAAGGGTCACCGTACTGAAAAGGTTAACTCTGATTTCCCTGCAGCAGACCCGCTGAGCTTTTCCATATCTGTTTCTGTATCTTCTCATTGCAAACAGGCAGAAAATTAGCTTTGCCATATTGACTTAGACAAAACCCAATGTAATTTAAAGAAAAAGCTTAAATTTGAGGTTAGACGCCTCTTCACTAGAGGAACAGACATAAAAAGTCCAAACTGTTTCCATTGCCATTGTTTCACAACCTCTGTATTATCCCAACAATTCTTTCTGTACAGTTTCTCTGTGCTATTTATATTTGGATATCTCTCAATGCTTCAGCTGTAACATAACCATTACCTCAACTTTCACACTCCATGCCCCTATTTATTAAACCCAAAATGTTAATAAACATTTGTGATTTACTGACTCATATTTTTCCCACCATTATTTACTGTGGTAGGTTCCAACTACTTCAGCATTATATCCTATTGAAAAACGCCAATTAAATTAGAACATAGAACAGTACAGCACAGTACAGGCCCTTTGGCCCTCGATGTTGTGCCGACCTGTCATACTGATCTCAAGCCCATCTAACCCACACTATTCCATGTACGTCCATACGCTTATCCAATGACGACTTAAATGTACCTAAAGTTGGCAAATCTACTACCGTTGCAGGCAAAGCGTTCCATTCCCTTTCTACTCTCTGACTAAAGAAACTACCTCTGACATCTGTCCTATATCTTTCACCCCTCAATTTAAAGCTATGCCCCCTCATGCTCGCCATCACCATTCTTGGAAAAAGGCTCTCCCTATCCACCCTATCTAACCCTCTGATTATTTTATATGTTTCAATTAAGTCACCTCTCAACCTTCTTCTCTCTAATGAAAAACAGCCTCAAGTCCCTCAGCCTTTCCTCGTAAGACCTTCCCTCCATACCAGGCAACGTCCTAGTAAATCTCCTCTGCACCCTTTCCAAAGCTTCCACATCCTTCTTATAATGCGGTGACCAGAACTGTACACAATACTCCAAGTGCGGCCGCACCAGAGTTCTGTACAGCTTCACCATAACCTCTTGGTTCCGGAACTCGATCCCTCTATTAATAAAAGCTAAAACACTGTATGCCTTCTTAACAGCCCTGTCAACCTGGGTGGCAACTTTCAAGGATCTGTGTACATGGACACCGAGATCTCTCTGCTCATCTACACTACCAAGAATCTTACCATTAGCCCTGTACTTTGCCTTCTGGTTACTCCTACCAAAGTGCATCACCTCACACTTGTCTGCATTAAACTCCATTTGCCACCTCTCAGCCCAGCTCTGCAGCTTATCTATGTCTCTCTGCAACCTACAGCATCCTTCGTCACTATCCACAACTCCACTGACCTTAATGTCGCCTGCAAATTTACTAACGTATCCTTCCGCGTCCTCATCCAGGCCATTTATGAAAATGACAAACAGCAGTGGACCCAACACCGACCCTTGCGGTACACCACTAGTAACTGGTCTCCAGGATGAACATTTCCCATCAACAACCACCCTCTGTCTTCTTTCAGCAAGCCAATTTCCGATCCAAATTGCTATATCTCCCACAATTCCATTCCTCCGCATTTTGTACAATAGCTTACAGTCGGGAACCTTATCGAACGCCTTGCTGAAATCCATATACACCACATCAACTGGTTTACTCTCATCTACCTGTTTGGTCACCTTCTCAAAGAACTCAATAAGGTTTGAGAGGCACAACCTTCCCTTCACAAAAGCGTGCTGACTATCCCTAATCAATTTATTCTTTTCTGGATGATTATAAATCCTATCCCTTATAACCTTTTCCAACACTTTACCAACAACTGGGGTAAGGCTCACTGGTCTATAATTACCAGGGTTGTCTCTACTCCCCTTCTTGAACAGGGGAACCACATTTGCTATCCTCCAGTCGTCTGGCACTATTCCTGTAGACAATGACGAGTTAAAGATCAATGCCAAAGGCTCGGCAATCTCATCCCTGGCTTCCCAGAGGATCCTAGGATAAATCCCATCCGGCCGAGAGGACTTATCTATCTCCACACTGTAGAATTTCTGATACCTCTTCCTTGTGAGCCACAATCCCACCTAGTCTAGTAGCCTGTATCTGTTTATTCTTACAATGTACCTATTCCCTTTGTCAAGCCCCTAATTCTGATTTGTTGGTGCTTTTAAACATTGTGTGCTGCTGTTCAAGTTTAAACAATGTATTCACAGAACAAAAGAACTCAGCATTGAGTCTTGGGGTCCACCATTTTTCCAATCTGGGCGATAGGTGTTAAGTCAATCATGCAGCTTCATTCCTGTATGATACACAGGAATTTGCATAATATGTTTCCGAAGAGATAACCTGACTAAATGTCTTCTGAAAATTCTTTTTTTTTGTGGTATCCCCTTTAGCTGTAAGAACACTCATCTAAGTTCGCAAAACTTGCCTTCAACGGATAAAACCGTCCTTCATTATCTGGTGCTCAGTGAAGTATTCACCAATGCAATTAAGGATTAAGGAGTTAAATGGTTTGTCCACAACTGACATTAGACTAACTACAGTCAATAAAAACCAAAAGAACTGTGGATACTGGAAATCAGAAACACAAATAGACATTGCTGGAAAAGCTCAGCTGATCTGGTAGCATCTGTGGAGAGAAATCAGAGTAAATGTTTCGGGTCCAGTGACCAAACCTCAGAACTTGATTTCTGGTTTACCCTTCTCCTTCCTCAGTAATCTTCAACAAAACCATTTCTATTGACTACTTTTCAGTTTTTTTTTGGCACAACTCTTACATTTAAAAAAAAACTTCTTCCCTTTTTATTCCAGAAGTTGGTAGCTACTGCACAGTGTAGTCAGGTGCAGGGCAGCAGCAATGTAAATTGTGAGGCTGCATTTCCTACTGCTTTAACTACTCATACTGCCCATTAACTGAGAATTAGCCCGCTGCACACTGGAACAGCACGACCACGGTGCATTTCAGAAAACCCCTCCCCTACGTCCGAAACTCGTACACCAAGCAATAAAGCTTACACAGACTCAGAAATTCTTACCCAATAACTTCTCGCTCAAGCTCTCTCACTTTCCTGATAAACCTCTTCATCCTGGAGCCTTGGCTGTAGTAAGGGAGGATCATTGGTTCCCCATTTTCATTCTTCTTGAATCTCACTACAGTATGCAGCAGAGCCCCAAGCCTTCGAAGGAAGTTTACAGCATCCTTGAGAAGCTCCTCTGGTGGCAGGAGAACAACCAGCACCAGCGTCCCCTTGGCCAGTCGCTCCGGCAGGTTGCCAACACAATCTAGGCCGTCCCAGCCGCACTCGTCTGTATTACAGCCCTGGTCGCATCGTCCATCTTGATAGTGGTCAGCACAGTACTTCTCATAAAATGGACTGCGTGGATCAAAAGGGGGATAGGTTAGACATCAAGCTTCAAAAATCAATCTTGCCCAATTCCAGCATTCACAGGCATGAAAGTCTCTACGAAAACCCACACAGCTACAGCTTTTTGTTCTACGCACTCGGCAGAGGAGCACAAAGACAGTAACACTCATCAGCTGAAATATAGACAGTATTTAAAAGTAAACATGAAGCTATGGGTTCGGTGAGTAGAATTCCTGCCGCCGAGGCAGAAGGCCACCGGTTCAAGTCCCATTCCAGGGACTTGCTGACAAAATCTTGGTCGAAATTCTGCAGCAGTACTGAGGGAGGTCTGCACTGTCAGAGGTGCCACTTTTCAGATGAATGCTTTACCAAGAGCCCATTTGCCCTCTTGGGGCATAAAAAGTTCATAATGGCTATTTTGAAAAAAATATCCTACCTACCCAACATATATCCCTCACCAACATCACTAAATGAGGTGGTAATTCTTACACTGCTCCTTGTGGGAGTTTGCTCTGTACAAATTGACTGTCATATTGCCTACATTACAAGTTCAGTTGGTGTGGCTGGATTTGTGTGGAAGCTAGCTAAGTGGTTGTGGGAGAAAGAAACAGAAAGTTAACCTCGTCTTTTTTCTGGGGGTGGGGGGCTGCAGTCAAGGAATCTCATGTGTTGCATAAGCCTTGTGACTTGCCAATCAGACTTAGTGATCCTTTTCCTTTCTGCAAGGTCTCTGCGTTTCATTGGCTGCAAAGTACTCTGGTGTGCTCTGAGAATGTAAATTGCACTGCTTAAAAGATAAATCCTCTTCCTTACCCAAACTATCTACATATTTCAACCTAACATCAGACAGCTACCCAGAGAGAAAGAGCCCTGGGCTGCGGCGCAGAATTTGAACATACTTGCAGGTTTTCGGAGTGGATTGGCAGTCAAAGTTGTCAAACAGACACTCTGGAGTGTTGCAGGCCTCGTCACACTTGTTGTTGTTGAAGTAATTCCAGCATTGCAGGCTCTCGGTGCAGTTCTCCCAAGGTTTCAAGGTGAGTGAGCAGTCGCCACCGTCCCACTCACACTCGTGGTTGTTGCACTCTTGGTGGCAGACTCGGTCCCCGGCCTTCTCCTTGCACAGCGGCAGCCGACAGCTCTTCCTCGCCAGCTCGGTGCATTTCAGCCCCCGGTACTGCGGGGGGCACTGGCAGCTGAAGAACGGCAGCGTGGACTTTGGGAGGCAGGTCCCGCCATTGTGGCACAGCTTGGCAGAGCAGGTGGGCAGCCAGCATTCTGAGCCTCTGACTCCATTCAAACATTGGCACCTGGGGCCCTGCGGGGTCATGGAACAAGTCCCACCCTTTTGGCACAACACCTGCCCGCAGGTGTAGTTGGTGTATTCGCAACGTGCTCCCACCACACCCTGCGGAGAGAATTAACGTCGGGTATAAGGATTATGTGGCACGATTACTCCTTCCCCTCTGACTGCTAAGTGGCAGCATGCCCTGGTCACGCAGGCAACTGTTCGCAGCCAATCAGCTAAGTCCAGGTGCCCACTCATGAAACACTGGGGGATGAAAACAAGTGCACGCAGGGTTCTCACTGGCATGAGAGAACAGATGAGCGGCTTGGTTTTAGCAATCAAGCCACACAGGTAGCATTTGTAACTGGGGACAGTTCAGACGTTCAATGACAGAAATATGGGCTTCTTGGTCCTCAAAAGGAGGCTAACCTAACAGCAACATCCAAGACTTGGACAAAGGCAGATTCAGGCAATTATGGAAAACTAAACTGAGTTCAAATTAGATAATGAGAAAACTACATGATTAAAAAAAAAGTCGATAGGTGCACCATCAAGTTGGCAGAGGTGAAAAGCCTTGTTTAACATTAAACAACTGGAGACTATGACGTGACGCTGATGAAGGGTCTAGGCCCGAAACGTCAGCTTTTGTGCTCCTGAGATGCTGCTTGGCCTGCTGTGTTCATCCAGCCTCACATTTTATTATCTTACTATGACGTGACGGGTGGGTGGAGTGTAGGAAGAGACAAAAGGTAATGCGCCCTTGGAAAAATGGGGAAGAAATCACCCCAATGGCTTTCCTCTGCAGGGAGTTTGTGTGCTCTGAACCTTGGACTCCTTACAGGTTTCAGCAGGATTCAGGGGGTAGCAATCAAAATTGCTGGGAAACAGAGTTTCCACTGGGGCCTTTCCTACTCTTACCCTAAATGAGAGTGGAAGAGTGGAGAAAAAAATTTCTTGTTATTGTGAACCATCGTATAAGAAACCACCCAACACTTCCTTCAGCAAAATGGGGAGGAGGGGGAAGGTTTCTTATACGATATATAGAAACTAAAAAAGTTATTTGCAAGTTGGATAGTTAGAACTTCATCAAGACTGTGTATAATGCAGTTAAAAATGCAAGCATATCCTGAGACAGCACTTGGAACATCATCTAACAAGTCTTTGCCAAGTGCCTTGTATCCACTGTATAAATATCATTGCTGGAAAAGCTCAGCAGGTCTGGCAGCATCTGCGGAGAAAACAGAGTTAACGTTTCGGGTCTGGTGACCCTTGTATCCACTGTCCCTACCATGTCACCCTGCAGAATTAAACAGTTTAAATCAAACACACGTCAACCATCATTGACACATGCAGACAGTGAAGGAACAATAGTTGTTCCGTGAGTCCCTTGTTCGCTCCACACTGCCCTCCAACCCCACCACACCCGGCACCTTCCCCTGCAACCGCAGGAAATGCTACACTTGCCCCCACACCTCCTCCCTCACCCCTATCCCAGGCCCCAAGATGACATTCCACATTAAGCAGAGGTTCACCTGCACATCTGCCAATGTGGTATACTGCATCCACTGTACCCGGTGCGGCTTCCTCTACATTGGGGAAACCAAGCGGAGGCTTGGAGACCGCTTTGCAGAACACCTCCGCTCAGTTCGCAACAAACAACTGCACCTCCTAGTCGCAAACCATTTCCACTCCCCCTCCCATTCTTTAGATGACATGTCCATCATGGGCCTCCTGCAGTGCCACAATGATGCCACCCCAAGGTTGCAGGAACAGCAACTCATATTCCGCCTGGGAACCTTGCAGCCTAATGGTATCAATGTGGACTTCACCAGTTTCAAAATCTCCCCTTCCCCTACTGCATCCCTAAACCAGCCCAATTCGTCCCCTCCCCCCACTGCACCACACAACCAGCCCAGCTCTTCCCCCCCCACCCACTGCATCCCAAAACCAGTCCAACCTGTCTCTGCCTCCCTAACCGGTTCTTCCTCTCACCCATCCCTTCCTCCCACCCCAAGCCGCACCCCCATCTACCTACTAACCTCATCCCACCTCCTTGACCTGTCCGTCTTCCCTGAACTGACCTATCCCCTCCCTACCTCCCCGCCTACACTCTCTCCACCTATCTTCTTTACTCTCCATCTTTGGTCCGCCTCCCCCTCTCTCCCTATTTATTCCAGTTCCCTCTCCCCATCCCCCTCTCTGATGAAGGGTCTAGGCCCGAAACATCAGCTTTTGTGCTCCTGAGATGCTGCTTGGCCTGCTGTGTTCATCCAGCCTCACATTTTATTATCTTGGAATTCTCCAGCATCTGCAGTTCCCATTATCTCTCAAGGAACAATAGTGTGTCTGGTTTCATAAGCACTTGCCCGGGGGCCCAAAACAACCACCGGATAGGGACTGGGATTGTGTGGTACTCAGTGCATCAAAAGGCTGTTGTTCAAAACAGAAAGTGACAGGATTTCAAAACAATTGGCAGACCTTCACATGCACAGAGCAGAGGGAAGAACTTTGTGGTACTTACGGGTCTGCACTGGCAGGTATAACCAAGTGGAGTGTTTACAGCAAACATGCAGGTCCCTCCATTCTGGCAGGGTTGAGAAAGGCAGAGGTCAACAATGGTCTCACAGCGATGACCTGCAAGAGATCAGAGGCTTGCTTTATTGATGGAACAATAAAACATCCTTGTCAGTTCCTGCATTAAGCAGGGTGAGCATTGGGTGAGGTGCTGTCCATGCAATTTTGATTTATGACACTGTTTGTTTTGATGACGGCACTGTCTTTCATGTGGGGAGGTAGAATGACACTTTGGTCACAACCTGAAAAAATTGTGTTACATTTTTCTATTACAAGATACAACACATATCTGCATACTAAGCTGACCAAAAGAAAAATAAAAGCTCTATCCCTTTGGTTAATAAATCCATGAAAAACAATTAGTGTAGGTTGAAACAGCTGGGAGCTTGTTTAAGAAAATCGAGTATTGACAGAAACAAAGAACTGCCTTTCATGGCTGTTCATTGTTACAGTGATACACCATTCTTATGAATAACACATTGCACATGTCTATAATGCCACAGCTGGGGTGAGATGGGGCAGTTCAGAGTTGCAGATTAGCAGGTCCCTTTCTCTGCAAACTTCTCCAGCATTACCATCTTTCAAGAATCGTGTTCCTCCAAGCCAGGCCTCTTGTGTACCCCTCCATCCAACAATAGTGACTGTGCCCTTAGCTGCAAGGTCTGAAACGCACGCCCATGTCTCAAATTGTCTCACAGTGCCAGGGACCCAGGTTCAATTTCACCCTTAGACTCTGTGTGTAGTCTGCACATATCCCCCTCTGCGTCTGCGTGGGTTTCCTCCTGGTGCTCGGATTCTTTCCCATTGTCCAAAGGTGTGTACATTAGGGGGACTGGCCATTCTAAACTGCCCCGTGGTGTCCAGGGATGTGTAGGGCAGGTTTTTTAGCCATAGGGAATGCAGGGTCACAGGGATGAGGGTGGGTCAAGGGGGATGCTTGTTGGAGGGTCATTGTAGACTCGCTGAACCAAATGGCCTGTTTGCACACTATAGGGATTCCATAATCTTCCTCTGTCTTTAAAGAGTGCGGTGGGGGGGTGGTGGTGGTAAGTGGTTCTATAGCTATGCAGATGCTGGATTGAACGACCGTCCTCAAACATACTTAGTCATAGGCATGGATCTTAAGATCAATCAGAAACACATCATGGTACCAATTTGAATGATCTGCAGACAGGAAGTTGGATCTTCTCCAAACATTCTTCACGGTTAAAATAAACGAAGATGACATTCTTGAATCAATGCAGGATTGTTTCCATAATGACGCAAGCAAGAACACCAGAATCTTGCCGTACAATGCAAGATCCTTAGGCCTAACAAGTTCATCAAATATTATTAAATTTTCTCAACACAGTATTCTCTCTCATCCAACTGTTTTGGAGAACCATTTGAACTGTCTCCTTCGAAGACTCCAGTAGTATTGGTGAAAACTCAATCCTTGAATTGTGGTCAACTAACTGGTACTAATTCCCTTCGCTGATTGAAAAATGTCAAATTAAGAAATCATAAAGTCTGTTCTTGATCACTGAGCACCAACCAGCCGCAGTTGTGTTTACTGCTCCAGTTAACTTCACCATCTAACAATGATAAGTCCGATGCTGGCTGATAGGGAGCAGGTTGAGAGACAGGAGAAGTAGCCTTGCTGCTCGAGGCATCGCAGAACAAAACTACAAAGCCACAAAAACTCCAGAGCTGGGTCGAACTGGTGGACTCTACAACGACAGCTTCTAGTGCAGTGGCACAACTGGATTTGTTGTATCGCCTCCTTAAAAGTAAGGCAGTGTTGCAGCTCCTAAATCATCCTCGTTGAGGTGGAAAGTATTTGGGACAAACACTGAAGATGCCATGCATTTTTAAGCTTTTCTTAATTACTGGCTAGGACAGAATTATTTGCCCACCCTGAATTGGTCAGACAGCATTAACAGTCAACCACATTGCTGTGGATTTGGTGGGTCACATGGCAGGCTGGGTAAGGATGGCAAAATTCCATCTCTGAGGGACATCAGCGAACCAGGTGAGTTTTTTTTAAAAGAACGACTGACAGTGTCACATGGTTACCCATTAGGCTGGTTTATTTTTAACTGCAGACTTTGTTTGAATTAAAATTTTACCAGCTTGTCATGATGGGATTCGAGCTCGTGTCCTCACAGCAACAGCCCGAGGGTCTAAATTACTACTCCAGCGAGAATACCATCATGCCATGCTTTCTGCGATTGACCGGCCCAACACAGCCCCGCGCTTCAAAAACCCAAGGAGTGGTCACTTGAAAGGCATGCCTGGAGACGCACTGGTGAGCAAACTGAGAACACTCGGCAAGGACGAAAACCAGAAGGATTGCTTTGTGACTCACCTGTGAAACCAGGTCGGCATTTGCACAGGTAATCGTTGGTTAACTGCACACAGTCAAGGCTGCCCTTGCGATCACATGGGTTGGACAGACACTCGTTAACATCCCCTTCACAGCGCTCTCCAATGAAGCCCGGCGGGCAGATGCAGCTGTAGCCACCAACTTTATCAACGCATTGCCCACCATTGAGACACTTGTGCTCCCCAGTGTATGGATCAATATTGGGTTCACAATCATCGTTGTTTATTTCGCACAGAATGCCTGCAAACACGGAGCACATCGTTTTGGAAATAAATAAATACCGCTGTTTTTATATTTTCTGTGCTTGCCTTCTCACCCCTTTCTGACTTAACCCTATTCCCTTGTTCAAAGTCCACAACTTTATCAGCTGAAGGTTTTGACCAGTCAGGTTTCGTGTGTCCGCTGTAATTTCTTTTTGCAAATAAAAGGCTGTGTTGCCTCAAGTTTCGAGGTCTGCAAGAGCCCTTCACCTAGGGTGCCCTGCTAGCTCCAGAGAATATGGTGAAACACCAAACCAATTAACTTTATTCTTCAGGTGTGAATTAGACCCATTGTTCCTATACTCTGGCTTTGACCTGCTCATCAATTCCTTGTCTAGGTATACCAGCTTCTTTCAATTCCAGTTGATCAGTCTCTGTTTGGAACCAAATAGAATGCCTTCCAAGTAACATCTGTGAATGCCTCTCATATTATTTTCGTTGTATTCCTCTCGATATTCAACCAGGTTCATCAGACATTACGCACACTTTACAAATTCACATGATGATCTCTGAGTGGATTATATTTGTCTAGTTGCTGACAGTCCCTCTGTGCACCTACAATGTTTATCTACACATCCATAATCAACCATTGCCCACGAGGGTCCAAAGACACCTCTCTCTATTCAGTATAATTCCTTTCTTTACTTTGACCATTCCTTTCCCTACGTGCATCACCTCGAGGCCTGGACCAAGGTTTGATCCTCAACAATTGTCATGTGCCACTCATCGCAGACAGCTGTCTAGGAGCTCAGTCGTCTGTGGTGTTATTTCCTCTGTAAAGAACTGTAGTTCGTCTGCCTGAGTATGTTTGGTACAAGATCTAAAAATTAAGGGAAATTTCATTACCTCCAGTTCCGGGTGGACAGGAACATTTGTAATCATTCACCAGGTCGATACATGTTCCTCCGTTCTGACAGTGATAGAGTTTGCACTCATTTACCTCATATTCACAGTTGACACCTTGGTACCCTGGAACACACTGGAGACCGAGGGTTGTGATCATTGGTGTGGTCAGAAAATTATGCACGTTAATAAAATAAAGACAGCAGCAGTATTGCTTTTGGACATCAGTGCCTGGAAGGACAGCTCTCATCTTCCAGAAGTCAAGCATACCGCATGATACCTGTGCCAACTTCATAATAATCAGTTTTATTGAGATTGTTTGATGGAAATACATTAAGTAGGATAGTAGAGACAGTTACCCTGCTGTGGTCTGAAATAGCGCAATGGGACATTTGAATCTACCTGAACGCAGATGGCATTTAGTTTAGCACCTTATCCGAAAGACAGTACCTCCCTCAGTACCTCACTAGAATGTCAACCATAATCATGTACTCAAGACTTGAGAGGTGCACTTGGAACCTCAGATTCTGACTGTGCTGTGACTGACATAATGGAAAGTTAGTCAAGATACAAAGACGGGGGGTACAGGAGAAGAGATAGAAACATACTGCACCCTCTGCAAAACTGGATGTAAAGCTTCACCCTCAAAACACTGCCTCTCAGGCAATCCCTAACCAAGTTCTTTGTCCCAGGCTGTGTGGGTACCAAGGAGCTTGGGAGATCCCCATACTAAGTTCAGACCGACATTCAAACAGTTAGCATCTGTCTAAAATGACTGATTCTAACTGCTGTGATTTTGGATTACAGCACCACTGACTCAATGAAATGAAGAGCAGCTCCTTCCAAATCTTCATCTGCAGGTAAGGTATATGGAGACAAAGCAACAAAGTGACTAATTGCAAATTGGGCCAAATGAGGGCTTGACTCACTTTGGCTCAGGGAACACTATCAATGTCACTTGTAGAGCGCAAAGTCTAACTCCATTATTGGGGTGGACTGCCAGCCATACCTCAGATTAACAGGCCACTTTCTAGTATCGATATTGAGGTCCCGTCAAGTGAAACCTTTGTGGCATATCTGTTAGATTATAACCAAGTTGTGAATAATGATTCAAATCAATGTGTTAACTTGCTGATCTTACAGGAACCTGATTACTGCTCTACACCCCCACCGCCAATCACTGTTATGAACTTGGGTTTGAAATAACATGACAATGGTTCCCTAAGCCTATATGGTGCAACACGCAAACAATGATGCTTGAATTGATACAACAATCATCAGTGGAGAAAGGGATACCCAAGTTAATCTTTACCTGACGACTGAAATTTCTGAATTTCTAGGAGTGAAGCCTTGTCAATTTTTCAATTTTCAAACCCAGTGCAAGAATGAGAGCACCCTCGTAAGTTCAATGCGACTTGAGATTGCAAATTCAGATGCATGGAGCTTTTATGCCAAGTCCTCCCATGTCCAAAAATAGGTAAATAGTCCCTTCTTTCAAGCCCCCCCAGCCCACAATGTCAATATTTTTAAATCTAATAAATGAAATATTGAATAAACTAAACATTTCTTAATGCTGAGATAATGGGAACTGCAGATGCTGGAGATTCCAAGATAATAAAATGTGAGGCTGGATGAACACAGCAGGCCAAGCAGCATCTCAGGAGCACAAAAGCTGACGTTTCGGGCCTAGACCCTTCATCAGAGAGGGGGATGGGGGGAGTGAACTGGAATAAATAGGGAGAGAGGGGGAGGCGGACCGAAGATGGAGAGTAAAGAAGATAGGTGGAGAGAGTGTGGGTGGGGAGGTAGGGAGGGGATAGGTCAGTCCAGGGAAGACGGACAGGTCAAGGAGGTGGGATGAGGTTAGTAGGTAGCTGGGGGTGCGGCTTGGGGTGGGAGGAAGGGATGGGTGAGAGGAAGAACCGGTTAGGGAGGCAGAGACAGGTTGGACTGGTTTTGGGATGCAGTGGCTGGGGGGGAAGAGCTGGGCTGGTTGGGTGGTGCAGTGGGGGGAGGGGATGAACTGGGCTGGTTTAGGGATGCAGTAGGGGAAGGGGAGATTTTGAAACTGGTGAAGTCCACATTGATACCATATGGCTGCAGGGTTCCCAGGCGGAATATGAGTTGCTGTTCCTGCAACCTTCGGGTGGCATCATTGTGGCAGTGCAGGAGGCCCATGATGGACATGTCATCAAGAGAATGGGAGGGGGAGTGGAAATGGTTTGCGACTGGGAGGTGCAATTGTTTGTTGCGAACTGAGCGGAGGTGTTCTGCAAAGCGGTCCCCAAGCCTCCGCTCGGTTTCCCCAATGTAGAGGAAGCCGCACCGGGTACAGTGGATGCAGTATACCACATTGGCAGATGTGCAGGTGAACCTCTGCTTAATGTGGAATGTCATCTTGGGGCCTGGGATGGGGGTGAGGGAGGAGGTGTGGGGACAAGTGTAGCATTTCCTGCGGTTGCAGGGGAAGGTGCCGGGTGTGGTGGGGTTGGAGGGCAGTGTGGAGCGAACAAGGGAGTCACGGAGAGAGTGGTCTCTCCGGAAAGCAGACAGGGGAGGGGATGGAAAAATGTCTTGGGTGGTGGGGTGACTTCCGCCATTTACAATCCGACCCCACCACCCCAGACATTTTTCCATCCCCTCCCATGTCTGCTTTCCGAAAAATGTCTTGGGTGGTGGGGTGACTTCCGCCATTTACAATCCGACCCCACCACCCCAGACATTTTTCCATCCCCTCCCATGTCTGCGTTCCGAAAAATGTCTTGGGTGGTGGGGTGACTTCCGCCATTTACAATCCGACCCCACCACCCCAGACATTTTTCCATCCCCTCCCATGTCTGCTTTCCGGAGAGACCACTCTCTCCGTGACTCCCTTGTTCGCTCCACACTGCCCTCCAACCCCACCACACCCGGCACCTTCCCCTGCAACCGCAGGAAATGCTACACTTGTCCCCACACCTCCTCCCTCACCCCCATCCCAGGCCCCAAGATGACATTCCACATTAAGCAGAGGTTCACCTGCACATCTGCCAATGTGGTATACTGCATCCACTGTACCCGGTGCGGCTTCCTCTACATTGGGGAAACCGAGCGGAGGCTTGGGGACCGCTTTGCAGAACACCTCCGCTCAGTTCGCAACAAACAACTGCACCTCCCAGTCGCAAACCATTTCCACTCCCCCTCCCATTCTCTTGATGACATGTCCATCATGGGCCTCCTGCACTGCCACAATGATGCCACCCGAAGGTTGCAGGAACAGCAACTCATATTCCGCCTGGGAACCCTGCAGCCATATGGTATCAATGTGGACTTCACCAGTTTCAAAATCTCCCCTTCCCCTACTGCATCCCTAAACCAGCCCAGTTCATCCCCTCCCCCCACTGCACCACCCAACCAGCCCAGCTCTTCCCCCCCAGCCACTGCATCCCAAAACCAGTCCAACCTGTCTCTGCCTCCCTAACCGGTTCTTCCTCTCACCCATCCCTTCCTCCCACCCCAAGCCGCACCCCCAGCTACCTACTAACCTCATCCCACCTCCTTGACCTGTCCGTCTTCCCTGGACTGACCTATCCCCTCCCTACCTCCCCACCCACACTCTCTCCACCTATCTTCTTTACTCTCCATCTTCGGTCCGCCTCCCCCTCTCTCCCTATTTATTCCAGTTCACTCCCCCCATCCCCCTCTCTGATGAAGGGTCTAGGCCCGAAACGTCAGCTTTTGTGCTCCTGAGATGCTGCTTGGCCTGCTGTGTTCATCCAGCCTCACATTTTATTTTCTTAATGCTACTACGTTTTTCTAGTGTTTTGCTGCTGAGGTGTTTGCAGAAGTCTCAGGGAGATCAGTCTCTAATTTCTAGAGCGTACAGTACAATCCTGGAAAGGCGGCCACATCCAAGATCAGACACTTTCAATCCAGACAGGAACAGGGGAAAGATAAAATTCTGCTGGAAACTTAAACTTTGCGTAAGGCACTGCACTTATCAAATCAAGTCAGGAGGGGGAGCTCCTGGTCAGCTTTGTAAATGAAAGCCACTGATTTAACTTCAGGCTTCTTGATTTGTGACCATGATCTTATTCCCGTTCTGACAGGTCCTTGGTATATTTTTCAACTCTGCTCTCCATGCAGAAACACAATACCACCTTTCTGAAAATGTGGGTGAAATGCAGCTCACCCACACCTGTGCTTTTACATGCTGAAAGTACAGGTCCACAACAAGCAGTCAAGGCACTGCACTGCCACTTAAATCTGTCGACTAAAAATTCAATAGCCAAGCTTCTTAACGCAAACCGAAAGACACCGCTTCAGAAAACCACAAACCAAGAAACCTGGGTCCACATCACGACATGAACTCATCTCAATAATACAAACTGGCAGCTGGCAATTAACATACACCGAAGAAATAAAAGAAAAATTCATGCCATCTGCGGTTCTTTAAAATCACACCAAGCTCTGCCCCAAGTCAGGGACAAATGCTGAAGAGGTGGTTTCATCAACATCTGACGATTAGGTGGACTACTGAAAACCACAGATGAGCAAGGTGAAGACACAGCACACGCCTCTTCTGTCACCACCTCATAACAGAATTGATGTTGGTGTTTGCCCTTCGCACCAGCAGCTGTTTGCCCTACCTCAGTGGCACTGATCTTATCCAAAAGTTAGAAACTGTGGTTACAAACCCCATTCCAGAGACAAAATCACAGTCTCAGCTGCCACTTCAGTACGGACAGAATGCTACATTGTCAGCAGCACCTTCTTTCAAATGAGGCCTAAGGTTGTATCAGTCCTCATGTGTCATAAATAGTCCCTTGACATGATTCTGAATAGCTGAGAGGGCTCTCTCTGGCATTCTGGCTAATATTTATCCACTACCCAACATCTCCAAAGCACATTATCCATCATTTTCATACTGATATTTGTGGGAGCTTGCTGTGTGCAAATTGATGACCACATTCTCTGTATTATAGCAGAAGCGCACTTCAGAAAATATTTGACTGCTTGGAGAACACCGTGTGACACCCTGAAACATGAAAGGTGCTCAACAACTGCAAGCTTTCCTAGTCCTCTGATGCTGCTTGGCCTGCTGTATTCATCCAGGTCTACACCTTGTTATCTCAAATAACTGCAATCTGTTCCCTCCTTTAGTCCTGCTCTGCTGTTCCTTCTGTACCAAACCCTCTTTTGCTTTACCTACGTATGTAAATGTATGAACAGAAGTAAGCCATATAGCATGTAGAAACTATTTGTAAACTTTGACACCTTCTTTGCTCCATTTACCTAGTCTGGTCATGCATTCTTGAAACTTTGCACGTGTGTGCATCTAACAGATAAGTTCCCTTTGCTCTGTCCCAGATTTCTCAGGCTTAACAAAAAAATCCTTTGTACCAGAGCCCCTTGAAATATCACAGAATGGCTGGGGATACGGTGAGATGGGGTGCAAACCAGGGAATGAGCGAGCTAGTGTGAGACAGCATGTGAGTACAACAGAGAGTGAGCCAGCATGACAGCAAATAATCACAAGAGACAATGTAAGTGACAGAGTGAAAAAGAGAGCGTGAGAGATAAAGAATATGACTTGAGAAAGAGTACAGGTAAGAGTGTATGAGTGACAAAGTGAGTGCAAGTGAGAGAGAGCGAGAGCGAGAGCACTCGAGATGAGCTCACCTCACAGGCATAGCTTCCCAGGTAGTCTCTGCAGGTGGCTCCATTGCGGCAGGGGTTTGAGGCGCAGTCATCCACATCCAGCTGGCAATAGCTGCCAGTATACCCAGCCATGCACTGGCACCGGTGACTGTTGCCGGTATTGATGCATATCCCAGAATGCTGACACAGTTGCTCAACAGTCAAGTCTGGAAAGGAAGAGGTTAATAGAATACTAACAAGTAAAAATGCTTTACACATCTACATCTCAGTCAGCACTAATGGCTTTGAAAACAAATGAACCCAAGGTCGAGCTATATTCTCTGCTTCCTCCCAGTGAAATTCCTCTGGCAAAAAACAAAAAAAGCAAATAAATCTGAGTTAGAGACAGACCATCTGCTAGGTCTTAAGCCTCTCTCTTGGCACAAAACACCTGTGGTTACAACAGTGCCTTCTTCAAACATTATGACTAGTGAGTGCCATTCTATATGCAACATTTGCCGAAATCAGGGCTTGGCTTACCTCTCTGACGAGCAGCCACCTCACAGGATACATCCGGCACATCACAGTACAGCCCTGTCCATCCGCTCTGGCATTCACAACGGTACGTGGCGCCTTGCTGCACACATTTGCCTCTGTTTTTACAGGGTGACCAGTTACACAGATTCACCAAGTTCTGAGGTGAGCGGAAGAAACAAGGAACACCATTAGTTTTTACAGTAACGCCCAATTGCTTGCAGGGCCACAGCACTTACAATTCTTAATTTTTCAACAATCATGTTACTGGGCTTGCAGCACACAGGCCTGTTGGGAGGTCAAAAGAACTGCGGATGCTGCAAATCAGGAGCAAAAACAAAGTTTCTGGAAAAGCTCAGCAGGTCTGGCAGCATCCGTGGAGGAGAAAACAGAGTTAATGCTTTGGATCCGGTGACCCTTCCTCAGAATGGTTATCGAACTTCTGAGGAAGGGTCACCGGACCTGAAACGCTAACTCTGTTTCCTCCTCCACGGATGCTGCTAGCCCTGCTGAGCTTTTCCAGAAACTTTGTTTTTGCTCCTGATTTGCAGCATCCGCAGTTCTTTTGGTTTTTACTTCAGGATCAGGGTTCAGTTTAAAGAAATCCACAATTAGAACGCCAATATCATTGAAAAAAAAAAGCACCCCAAAGCGGTTCAATCGCTGATAAAAATTCAGCTCATTCTGGAATTAAAACTCTTCGTGAACATCTCCAGTTACGGTCAAGTTTTCCCTGCCCTCTTAAGAAGCCAAGCAAGCCACTCAGATGTGTCAAGTGGAGGCTCATCACAGCCACGTGGGATAGCCAATAAATGACAGTGACACCCGTGCCCTGCAAATAAATCCAAGAAAAACTAAACAAGGGTATTCGGCCCTTTGCTATAATAAGGACTTACAATTGGCTGCATGTGGATTGTCGGGGGGGGGGTCATGGACACTGATTGAGATTTCAGTTGAACATACCCAAAGAGACACTAAGGGGATCTTATGATGCAGTGATGGTGTCCCTACCTCTGGGCTGAAAAGTCTGGGCTCAAGTCCCATTTGCCCTGGAGAGGTGCCTTAGCACGTCTAAATAAGTTGATTAAAAAACAATTTAAAAATAAATATTGGGGAGTTTTAAAGAAGGTATGGGTTTAAGTTCAGCCCCAACATGTGATGACCACCTCATGGTCTAAACGTGTCGATAAAAAAAAATAAACTAATTAAGACACTCTTTATTGAAACAGTTGTGGTTGAATTAGGTGTCTGCAGGCAATGTTTAAATCTGTAAATAAACGGGAAAAAACTCAGGTGAAAATAGGCTCCAGTATCATCCTTTGCCATGTGGCTTTCTCGGATAAACACTTGCAATGAAACCTATTAATTAATCATCCCTCTCATTAATTCAATGCTAGACTCATTGAACACAGAAGGCACCACTAACAGTAATGGCGTCACAGCCACAAAAGCAAGACCTTGCTGAGTATAAATTGGTTGCCATATTTTGGGTCTCCATTTCACAAAGGAGCTTCATTGGTTGCAAAAGGCTTTGGAATGTTAGACGGTGGTGGGTGTGAAAGAAGCTGCATAAATGGAAACCCCTTCATTCTTCATAACTATCATATCAGATTTTACATCAGCCCTGGGGCAACCTCTTGGCAACAAAACAGACAGTGCCAACCTTTGAATTTGCAGGCAGAACATCCCTGCTGCACAGCTCCGCTGGGAACCCTTACCTGGCAGTTGTTACCAGAGTAGCCGGAAGGGCAGGTGCACCGGTAACCCCCCAGCCCGTCGACACAGGTGGCCCCATTCTGACATGGATTGGAGTCACACTCATTGATATCGAACTGGCAGTTGGAACCAGTGAAGCCAGGTTGGCAGCGGCAGGTATACGAGTTGATGCCGTCGATACAGGTTCCGTCATTGAAGCAGGAGCTGACAGGAGAAAGAAGCAACCCACTCAAATCTGTTGACAAAGCAGCACACCTCCTGGGCACGTTGTGGGCAAAGGAGTTAAGAATCTGCTCCAAGGGCCCTGCCCCATTACTTGCTTGGTCATGTTTTTTTTTCGAAAAGGACTACATCTAATTACTGAGATAGTAGGAACTGCTGATGCTGGAGAATCTGTGACAACAAGGTGTAGAGCTGGAGGATCACAGCAGGCCAAGCAGCATCATAGGAGCAGTAAAGCTGACGTATAGGGTCTTGACCCAAAACGTCAGCTTTCCTGCTCCTATGATGTCTAATTACTGATTTGTTTTTATCTTTCTGAACTGATGTGTCTACACTGGTGATTTATAAGGTTTCTGCAATGCGGTCTGTTTCTCCTCCAAACTACCCAATCAGTGGGTTCAAGGGAACTGGTAAGGGAGATGCTGGTGTCGTGGTGCTCTGGTACTCTGGGTTCAAATCTCACCACGGTGGGAAGTGGAATTTGAATTCAATTCATAAATCCAGAATTGAAATCTAGTCCCAGTAATGGTGCCCATGAAACTAAGACCCATCCAGGGTGCGCACAAAGAAAAAGACCCTGAGCTTCCAGTTGCTTGTCACTTCAACACACCACTCTGTTCGCTGGCCAACATCTGTCTCGGGCTTGCTGCAGTGCTCCAGCAAAGCTCAGTGCAAGCTGGAAGAACTGCGCCTCACTTTCCACTTGGGCACTGCGCAGCATTCTGGACTCAATATCCACTTCAATAACTTTAGGGCTGGAGCTCTCCCACGTCCTTACCCAAACCCCGCCACACCAGATCTTGTTATCACATACTGAAAATAACAAATGCTGCGTATCACAGTGGATCAGATAGCATCCATGGACAAAGAGCAAGCTAATATCTCAAGCCTAGGTCAAGTCATCTAGACTTGAAATGTTAGCTTGCTCTCTTTCCACAGATGCTGTCTAACCTGCTGTGATTCCAGCATTTGTTGTTTCTGTACTGATTCTAGCACGTGCAGTAATTTGTTCTTACTTTATTGTCACACAGTCCGCTATTACACACAACCTCATGCTAACCACTAACAGTGTCTGTTAATAGTTATTCACCCTCCTAGCCAGATCATTATCCATTTTATTGTCTGTCCAACTGGGCTTTTCTCTCTTTGGGCTCTATCCCCCACGTATCATTTATTCCTAATTCCCTACCTCCACACTATCTTCTGTATAAAACAAAATCGTTTCCCTAGCTGCCATCAGTCCTGAAGTAGGGTCACTGGACCTGAAATGTTAACGCTGATTACTGTCCACAGATGCTGCCTGATCTTTGTTCTTTGCAGAACACCTCCGCTCAGTTCGCAACAAACAACTGCACCTCCCAGTCGCAAACCATTTCCACTCCCCCTCCCATTCTCTAGATGACATGTCCATCATGGGCCTCCTGCACTGCCACAATGATGCCACCCGAAGGTTGCAGGAACAGCAACTCATATTCCACCTGGGAACCCTGCAGCCATATGGTATCAATGTGGACTTCACCAGTTTCAAAATCTCCCCTTCCCCTACTGCATCCCTAAACCAGCCCAGTTCATCCCCTCCCCCCACTGCACCACACAACCAGCCCAGCTCTTCCCCCCCACCCACTGCATCCCAAAACCAGTCCAACCTGTCTCTGCCTCCCTAACCGGTTCTTCCTCTCACCGATCCCTTCCTCCCACCCCAAGCCGCACCCCCAGCTACCTACTAACCTCATCCCACCTCCTTGACCTGTCCGTCTTCCCTGGACCGACCTATCCCCTCCCTACCTCCCCACCTACACTCTCTCCACCTATCTTCTTTACTCTCCATCTTCGGTCCGCCTCCCCCTCTCTCCCTATTTATTCCAGTTCCCTCTCCCCATCCCCCTCTCTGATGAAGGGTCTAGGCCCGAAACGTCAGCTTTTGTGCTCCTGAGATGCTGCTTGGCCTGCTGTGTTCATCCAGCCTCACATTTTATTATCTTGGAATTCTCCAGCATCTGCAGTTCCCATTATCTCTGCTGCCTGATCTGCTTCGCTTTTCCAGCAATTTCGGTCTTTGTTTCAGGTTTAGTAATGTTGTTTAATGGATGGAAATCTGCCATCCTTACCTGAACCGCGTGCACTTGACCTCAAACTGCCTTCTGAGATGGCCGAGCAAGCCACTCTGTTTCAGGGCAAATTAGAAAGGCAAACTAGTGTTACCCTTGCCAACGGTGCCCATGACAGAGATAACAGCAGATGCTGGAGAATCTGAGATAACAAAGTGTGGAGCTGGATGAACACAGCAGGTTTGTGCTTCTAAGTTGCTGCTTGGCCTGCTGTGTTCATCCAGCTCCACACTTTGTTATCTCAGATTCTCCAGCATCTGCTGTTCCCATTATCTCTGTGCACATGACTAAGTCTTTTTTCCAAGTATATCCTTTAAACACAGCATATCCATGACTAATGTGACATCACACCAGCAATGACAGAAGACGCCCAGCTAGATCTTAAGCACATGGCATGTTTAAATTTTCTCCCAGATGCCCTAGTATCACAGTAAGCACCAGCCAAGTCAGCTAGTGAATAAGAATAAAGAGCAGGGTGTCACACACTAAAATTGGAGGAAATTCATGAGGCCTCAATGACCCCAGAGAATATGAGCTTTCCAGTTCAGGCTGTGGGCTGGGGTAGGTTGGAGTGAAGGAGTCTCAACCACTGCTGTATAAAATGAGACTCGGGTAGGTCTTTATCCCAGGGTAGGGGATTCCAAAGGTAGAGGGCATAGGTTTAAGGTGAGAGGGTAAAGATTTAAAAAGGGAATTAAGGGGCAACATTTTCACAAAGAGGCAGGTTGCATGTATGGAATGAGCTGCCAGAGGAAGTGGTGGAGGCTGGTATAGTTAACATTTAAAAGGCATCTGGATGGGTACATGAATAGAAAAGAGTTGGAGGGATATGGGCCAAATGCCAGCAAATGGGACTGGATTTAAGTAGGAACATCTGGTCAGCATGGACGAGTTGGACCAAAGAGTCTGTTTCTGTGCTGTACAACTCTACGAGGCAAGAACAAAAAAGGTGAACACTGCCTACTGTTGTTGACACGCGTCACTGAAGAGAACCATCTCTGTGTCGCACAAGGAGACAGAAACACTTGCTTTTTAACCATGCAAGTGTGCAGCTGAAAGGCACCAGTAATGAAACCCAAAATTCCCTGCGCAGGCACGGCTGATGGGATAGGTTGAAGACGCAATATTCCCCCTGCACCCCACTTACCAGCACCAGGACACACCCTTGATATTCCCCCGGGACCTTGCTGCCAGCACAGAAATGGTCAGAGAATGCACGCTGGGGTAAATGAACACAATAGAATTCTATTTCCCTCTTCATCAACTCCCCCACCCCGACCTCCTCTCCTAAGCAGCTTTGAGCTGTACTGCCTGCAGCAAGTCTCGGTTGATTTACAGCAACCTAATGGAAATTAATGATGAAAAGGAATGCAAGAACAATGTGTGAGAATCTTCTTCCCTCAGATACATCTGCCCCCACCCCCAGCTCCTAACCCAGCTTCTTCCTCCAACAGTGGCTCTTTAGCGTAGCTGTCTTCCTTTGCGTCTCACATGCCAAAGCCCTCCAGGTACACATGTACGGTGAAACCACCTCAGCTTTAGCTCATAATGTGAGGCCTGTCATTGCTGGGGAGAAAAAAAAACTCAAAAGACAATAAACCGCTTTGTGGAAAATGACACTCCTTGCAGGTGTTCCCTTTATTAGAGTTTCTTGTGTTTCATTTCACCCACAGTGCTTTATCCCTGCAATTTAACCCCTTACCACATCCAGCAAAGGTTCCTGGAAGCCAGAGCTTCCCAAACTGCAGGTCGCGGCCCCAGACTAGAATTTGGGGTTGCAAACTTCGAGCTGCAGTTAGTGCCTTACTGTCCTATCTCTCCAGAACCCCAGCCAAGGTCCCACAAAATCCTCAAGCATTGAAAGGGGTCTCGCCAGTGAGACACATGGCACGTGTCGTAATAGACCGATCACCGCTTCATGGAGAGCATGCTACAACACCATTTCTTGTTGCAGTCTTTGCAATTGCAAGAATTGTCCTTGCAATTTTCGTGGTCAGAACCTCAAAAAATAAATCACATGCACAACAACAGTAATACAAGGAATGTCAAACAACAAATGAAAAGATTTGGTCGGGCTTCCAAAGTGAATCGTCACTAGACTTTCATGAGGCAAAAGTACTGAGCGGTATGACGTGACATAGTTTCATCCTGATCCAACTGAATGATGGAGGCAGGTTCAAGGCACTGATGATCTCAGGAGTTTTGGAATCCAATTTATTAACTCACCACAAACCAAGGATCTGATCTCAGACCAAACTGTCTCATTGGAACAGCTGCTGTTCTATGCTGTGGAGCAATATCTCAAGGCAAGAAATCCATCTAGTTGAAATTGAAGAGACGGTTACAGAGGGGAAAAAGCAGTGATGGCCAGGAAGTAGTTGTTACTTGTATACTAATTCCTGTAGGTGATGCTCTGATGATCTTTTTCAGCGAATAGCAACAATAGGTCAGAAAGCCCCACAGCCCTTGTACATTGTCCCGCCCACCTCATGATTTAATGGGAGTCGATGGCATTGTATTTTTAAATCACTGGATTGTTAGTCCAGAGACCCAAATAGTGTTCTGGGGACCCCGGGTTTGAATCCTGCCACAGCAGATAGTGATATTTAAATTCATTAAAAATCTGAAATTTAAGAGGTTTCCGATGAAGATCTGTTTCATTAATGTCTGTAAGGGAAGGACACTCTTCTGGACTACATTCCATGAACAAATGAAAAAAAAACCTGGAAAACCAGACCAAAAATTTTGCTGAAGATTTTCCTGTATTTTTTGCTTTCACATGATTATCACCCAAGCTTGTGCAAAGCACCAAGTGTTTTTATGTAGCTGAGCTTAAGGAAAGTGACAGATTAGATTTCCTTCAACAATATTACCTCTTTTAAAAACAGAGAGCTGGGCTAAAGTGAGGTGTTTCAAATTGGGCTGCAATTTGGCTGATATTATGTAGCAAGCAAATTTCAAGGATTTTAAAAGAATAATTACTTGCATTGAACGTGACCCTGTCTTTCTCCTGCCTCTGTGTATTGGACATCACTCAGTGGGTAGCACAATCAACTCTGAGTCAGTTCAATCCCCACTCGAGACTTGAGGCCATGTCCTAGGCTACCATTCACAGCAATGCTGGGGGAGTGCTGCACTGTTGGTGGTGTTGTCTTGTAGGTGAGGCACTGATCCAAAGCCCAACCTGCCCTCACTTATGGCCATAAGGTATCTGGTGGAATTATATGAAGAGCCACAAAGGAGTTAATCCTGTGTCCTGGCCAACGTTTGTCCTCGCCCGATATACTTAAAAATGGCCATTAGCCCGGTAATGTCTCTGTGGGATTTTGCTGTGCGCGCATTAGCCGCTACAACGACGAATCCATTTTAAAAAAATACTTCATTGGCTGTAAGGTGCTTCGGGATACCACGAGGTGGTGACAGAAAGGTGTGATATAAATGCAAGTCCTTCCTTCATCTTACCTTTCTGTGCAGTCCGGCATGTTGTTTTCACAGTGAATCCCATTGAAGCCTTCTGGGCACTTGCATACATAGCTGTTGACATAATCAGAGCAGTTCCCGCCATTGAGACACGGGTCACTCAAGCACTCATTTATCTCCTGCTGGCATTTGCTACCGGTGAACCCCGACAGGCAGCCGCACGAGAATGTGTTGACACCATCAATGCAGGAACCTCCGTTCTGGCATGGATCTGCGAAATGATCACGTCACACTGGAATTAGAACGCAAGCTGGCCTGGCCTCCCCAAAAGCAAGGATTTACAGGAACACAAATAATTGAGCAACTCGCAGTTCAGTGGGCAGCACTCCTGCCTCAGAAGCAGACAAGTTTTGGTGCTTAAGCCCATCATAAAGATTTTAAGGACAAAATCCAGGCCCTAGGTTGACTGTTCAGTGAAACACTGAGGATGAGCAACACAGTCAGAGGCGCTACGCTGTGAATCAAACATCAAAACTGGGCACTGTCTGCCCTCCCCAGATGGATGTAAATGATCCAGCAGCACTATCGTTACGAACATTGGGGGTACTCTGGTCAATAATTTTCTTTCATCATTAAAACAGGTTAAACAAGGACAGCTGGCCAGATTGAATTCAAATCAGTAAATTCTAGAATTAAAAGCAAGCCTCGGTAATGGTGATCATGAAATGATCATGGGTTTTTATAAAAACCTATCTGGGTTATTCATGTCTTTTCAGCAAGGAAATCTGCTATCCTTACCCAGCTTGACTTACATGTATGCGACTCCAATGGCAATGTGGTTAATTCTTAACTGCCTTTAGCGATGGCCAAGCAAGCCATTCAGTTCAAGGACAATTAGGAAAGGGCAACAGAAAATTCTGGCCTTGTCAACAGTGCCTAAATCCCATGGAAGAATAAACAATGGCAGCTACATTTCACAAAGTCCTTTATTGGCAATAAAGCACTTTGGAACTTCCTGAGCTGGTGATAGAAACGCAAGTTCTTTCCTACAAACAGGAAGTGAGGAATCAGGTTTAGACTGCGTCTTTTCAATCTGTCTTTCAAGCACTTACTGGGGCTGCAATCGTCGACATTTGTCTCGCAGTTCACTCCAATGTAGCCAGGGAGGCACTGGCACTCGTAGCTCCCAGGGGTATTTTGACAAGAAGCACCATTTTTACATGGATCAGTAACACACTCATCAACATCCACTGAGCACCTCTGACCTACAAGGTAAGCAAGTATTAAACATATGCACTGCATTGTGTACGACTGTATGTGTGTGTTGTTTTAGTTTGCAGTGGATAGAGAATTAGGAGCTACAGCATGAAAAGCAGGCCCAATGGGCTGTACTGTTCATGTAGCACAAAGCTTTCCTCTTCTAACCCAATTTTCAACGGCCTCTATTACTTTATCCCTTACGTACTTACGATTCTCTTCAAAACACCTATTCCGTTTGCTTCAACTACTCCATGTGGTACTGAGCTGCACATTCAAAAATAACAACCGGATGCAAAACCCTCTCCTGGATTCCTGATGACTTTATGACTAAGCCCTTTATATCTATGGGTTTACAGCTCATTGTATCTCAACTCACTACAAGTGGAAACATTTTCTTTTTGCCCACCCATATAAAAACTTGTCATTATTTTAAAGACTTCTACAGGATTATGAGGGGTGCATGAATCGCTCCACTATTAATCACTGCCCACCACCCTGGTCTGTTGTTCACAATGGGATGGGGGAAAGTTTCTGTGTCTCAGTTTCATAAGCCGCCACCTGATGCACTGAGTTCAAATGTTATCAGGGTTAAGAAAAAGGCTAAATCACATGCTGAAATAGAATAGACTTCGCAGGCATGCCATTGATTTTTTTTGGGATGTGGGGGACATTACGGTTTGAGTTGATTGGATCAAATGGAGAGAAACCGGTTCACTAATTCAAGAACAAAGGCTCACGACGTTCAAACTACAGCTACACATTCTGGGTGCAAATTCAAAGCACTTTTTTCACAAGAAGGGCAGTAGGAAACTTGGAAAATTCTTTATCAAATGGCGTGGCTGGTCAACAGGAGCTTTAAAGACCTGGGACTGATAGAATTTTGTGGGTACTGGTACAAAGGGATATGGAGCAATGGCAGGAAAACAGAGTTTGGACAATAGGCCAGACAGTATTTAACTGAAAGAACAGGCCAGATGGGCTGACTGGCCTACTCCTTTTCACAATGTGCTGATGAGTAACACCTCACCTTGCCAATTCATCGTGCAGGTACACATGAAATTCTCATAGTCCTCAGTTTCATTGCATATACCTCCATTTTCACATGGCTGGGAGGAACACGGAGCAAGAACAAACTCACAATCCTTACCTGCAGGGAAGAGAAGGAAAGGAGGAGGAATCTATTAGAGTCAGGCCAGATCCAAACTGTACCAACATCATGAGTACTCTCTAAACAACCCTGCCTGTAAGGAAACCCTGTGCAAGATTATTGGGGCACTCCCTGGCTTTAGCTGCAATCATTCTCCTCGAAGCAAAGGGCAAAGGGCACTCAGTGGAGATTTATTGAAGCTTTTGAGACAATGAGTGATTTTAATAAAGTGAACAAGAAAGAATGTTTCCACTGACAATAGGGTCTGCAACCAGTGTTGCCACTATGGGCAAGAGTAGGAAGAGTGGCAAGAATTGAATAGGTTTTTGAAACAGAGCACCCATAGACACAATAACCCAAAATGACTTCCTAGTAATAATAACACCAAACTTGCAGTCCCAGTCACTTTGTGGCTGTCCTGGTAGCAATATGGGAGGGGATGAGGGGGAAAAAGTAGGTCACTGTGGATGATTCAGACCATTTAGACAAGCTATGAGAAAGTGTGAACAGTTTCGAGGGCTAAAATCTGCAACAGCCACGGTGGGCAGTGTAGGGGAAGTGTCCAAACACCAGCCTCATCAGAGCTACAAAACAAGGCACAAAACAAATCAGAAATATACACAACATAGCAGAAAGTTTGCAAACAGTCTGTGAGATAACTTGGCAGTAGTGTGCAGTGCAATGTTATGGTTTTAAAAAAACTCTAAATTGCACCTCCAGAATGCTTGGGAAAGACCTTGAGCTACCTTTCCCATCAGAGAAGTCAGACTGAAATAGTCACAAACAGACTTATCTGCTGTAACAATGGAAACACAATTGACAAATATTGTTTCAAGGTAGTTCGATTGCTGCTCCAAGGAGACTGGCAAGGATGGACAGCGAGCAGCGTTAACCAGGTGGCAGTGTGAACTAAAAATAAGAAGCAGACTTGATGGCCAGTGCTAACACTTTAAGAACAGTCACAAGATACCAAAGATCACAATCGTAAGAGTCTCAGCGTGGCTCAGTGGATAACACACTCACCTAAATTAGAGAATCACAGAATCCCTAAAGTGTGGTAGCAGCCCATTTGGCCCATTAAGTCCATTCCGTCCCTCTGAAGAACATCCCAACTAGACCCACCCCTCTACCCTATCCCAGAAAGCCTGCATTTTCCAGGCTAATCTACTTAGCCTGCACACCCCCGGATACTATGGGCAATTTAGCATGGCCAACCTATCTAACCTGCACATCTTTGGACTGTGGGAGGAAACTGGAGCACCCGGGTGAAACCCACAGACATGGTGAGAACATACAAGCTCCACACAAACAGTTGCCTGAGGGTGGAATTAAATCTGGGTCCCTGGCACTGTGAGCCAATTGAGTCCAGGTCATGGTATCAAACTTCACTTCAGAACTTTTTTATCATAGAATCCCTACAGCATGGAAACTGACTATTCAGCCCAACAAGTCCACACTGGCCCTCTGAAGAGAATCCCACCCAGACACATTCCCCTCGTGTCTCATGTCTACCCCAACTAACCTAAACATCCCTGGACACGATGGGAAATTTGTCACGGCCAATCCACGATAACCTGCGCATCTTTGGACTATGGAAGGCAACCGGAGCACCCGGAGGAAATCCGCGCAGACATGGGGAAAATATGCAAACTCCATACAGTCACCTGAGGCTGGAATCAAACCCAGGTCCCTGGCGCAGCAGCAGCACTAAACACTGTGCCACCATGCCTCATTTAAGCTGACACTTCTAGCTGCTGAGCCAGAGGAGCCATCACTTGAGCTGGCCTCTTGGATAGACATAAAATATCCCAAGGTGGGCAGCACAGTGGCTCAGTGGTTAACACTGCTGCCCCTCAGCACCAGGGACTTGGGTTTGATTCCACCTGTGGGTGACTGTGTGGAGTTTGCACATTCTCCCCATTTCTGCATGGGTATGGTCCGGTTTCCTCCCACAGTCCAAAGATGTGCAGGTTAGGTGCACTGGCCATGCTAAATTGCCTGTGGTGTCGTGGGGTGTGTAAATTAGGTGGCTTAGACACAGGAAATGCAGAGTTACAGGCATAGGGTAAGGGGATGGGTCTGGGTGGGATGCACTTCACAAGGGCAATGTGGACTTGTTGGGCCAAACAGCCTGTTTCCACACTGTAGGGTTTCTATGATATTGATCATGATTGTCAAAGAACAACTACAGTACGGAAGGAACGCAGCTAGTAACTCCACCTATTCCTCATAGACTTGCAACTTTGTCCAAATCGCATAATAGGATTAGGATCTGTTCATTAGCATACCATTCTTTGCAGGACAGCTGCAGTTTATTCACCAGCGATAGAAATACACAGAATATCCTGGATCCAATAAAAATGGAAGCCCTTTCCTGACCAATCATTGGGCAGAGCTGCAAGGCAGTAATACATGAGCTGGACATACAAAATCCCTTCGGCTGCACCTACAGACTGTGCTAAACCGGATGATCAAGAGCTGGTGGTGTGCGTGGGGGTTGACATGGGGCAAGGAGACAAAAAGAAAATCAGCACTTTTCTCACTTATCCTGGTATGTCTTATCCTGATATTAATCTTGCACTTGCTCCGAGAGAATTCACAGAACTGAATTTGGTTCACACACAATGAAACTAATAAAAAATGCACCAGGAGTTGGAGACTGTTTGATGTGGAAATTTGATACTTACGAGCCTGGCCTATTAATTAGGCAAGAACTCAAAAGGTTCTGTGGCACACACTTTGCTTCTGGCAGGAGGCAAGGCTGAATTCTGAAACAGATACTCATGCACACAAACCCAAAACAAACACACACCTCCATGAAACACTGATCTTTAATCCACAGCCTCAGTTCACAGTTCAGTCCCGACACTTGTGTTTCACTGCAGTCTCTTCAGCATAGCACAGGAGAAAGCAAAGCCAGCTCCCCACCTCAACCACAACAGGCCACCTCGGAAAATGCATCATTCCAGATTGTGCCCTTTTGGTTTTTAACTCTTACCAGTGTATGGGAGAGAGCAGACACAGTGATAGGAATTCACTCCATCAATGCAGACTCCTTTGTTCAGGCAGGGGTTTGATGCACATTCATTTATGTTGATTTGACAGTCGAAACCTCAGAATTCAGAAAAGAGGGGAAAGAAGGTTACTCCTTTAGTCAGTTTTGTTGCAGGTATTCAGCAACGTAATGGATGTTAACTTTTGGTAATGAAATTTTTGTCATTCAAGGCACCCGTACCAGGATATTACAACCAGGGCCTAGAATAGATAGGGTAGATACAGGCTAAAAAAAGGCCATATTCTGCCCCAGTAACATGCCTTTGACCTGATGTCAGCAATGCAGCCCACCAATGCGACATTTTTCCTCTTACTTCCCAAACCAGATTCTTGGAGCTTTGATGAATAAGACTGCCAACTGGGGGAAAATGTGGGACAGTTTTACTCTGTGGGCCACGTTCACAAGGGGCTAGAACTGGCGGAACTTCCTACAAAACAGCAGTGGTTGGTGCACTATTTACATGGCTCAACATTCAAAGCCTCCACCGCCGACATACAACGGATGCAGCATATGCGAGGTAGACGATGCATCACAGCATGTCACTAAGAGTCTCAGGGTATGTCTTTCAGACCCACAAGTTTCACGACATTGAAGCACAAGGGCGCCAGACACTTGAGGCCATCTTGAGCTCCCTTCCCACAGCCCACCTATTTTACAGTTGGAATTGAACTTCTTTGTTATTGCTGGGTCAGAATCCTGGAATTTAATCCCTCACTGCAATTTAGGGCTTCCTTCACCATATGGACTGCAGCTGTTTTGATGGTGGTATGGGAAGGAAATCTAGGGAGGGATATGAATGCAAGTCCCTCCATCAATATCCACACCACAAGAACGATTAATTTAAATAAAAAGTCAAGACTACTCAAGAATATTCTAAATCGTCTTCACAGTCGGAGGTCAGGTGGCAGCATCTGAATTGTTAAAGTTTGAGGTGAAAGATTAGTGCCGATCACAGGTGACCAACAGTTAATCCAATGATATCTTTCTGCAAGCGCACTGGGAAGCGCCTATCCACAATGTCAGAAATCCAGCATTCGAGTTGACACCCAATGGAGGTCTATCAACCCATTCACAGATTTCACTGATGGTGGACGACAGCACGAGGCTCACAAAACAGTGGAGGGGCAGATATGTCAAAACAAAAATGCTCAGTAAAGAGAAAAAAAAACACGTCATAGCTGCTCAATCGCTCTCAAACCTTACTCTGAATTAACCAGAGTTAGGGCCGGTTTTTAGGGGCTTCATCACATCGAGAGAATGGCTTACTCAAGATGGGTGGCAGCATAAAATAGAGAAATACATCGAACAAAATAAAAATTGAAGGATGTGTTTATTTCTGTCAGTCATTCTTGGTCTACAGGATCAAGAATGAAGCCCAACTGGACAAGATAACCACTTCAGAAAAATGCTACAATCCTTTACCTGTGGAGCACCTCTTCTGATATTGGGAGCCTCAAAGGGGTTACCCTTGCAGAATAATGGGAACAGATGAGGTTGTAGGATCCATTGAATAGCTTTTTCAAAGAGCTGGCACAGGTACAAATGGGCTGAATGGTCTTCTATGCAACTGTTGCACAATTTTAACCAGAAGAGTGTAGTTCTGAGTTTCAAAGTCAGTAAGTTTAATATTCAGCTTTGCACAGAACCTCACTTGTGTCATTCACCCATTCAGTGCCCAACTGTTCCTCACTCACCTTTGAATCCCTTCACACATGTACACTTGTAGCCATTGATTAGGTTCTCACAGGTTCCTCCCTCCTGACAAGGATTTGACTCGCACTCATCTTTGTCCACATCACAGTTGATTCCTGCCCAACCAGCTTCACAAACGCACTGGTAACTGCAAAAACAACAAAAGGTAGAGAAAACATTCGTCATAGGCAAGGCATTGACACAATCCCTTATTACAAGTAGCCACACTGACCGAACAGAGAGGGGACCCCTGCAAATAAATTGACAATATTTTTACAAGTCTACACTCCACATCGCTCAACTTTATCTCACGGATGCTTGTGAGAATTTGCCGTGGGGCAAGTGGTTGCCATGATTCTGACAACATTACCCCTAAAGTACTTTTGAAGTATTATGTCACTGGATTACTAATCCAGAGGTCCAGGCGAACAATCTGGTGATTTGGGTTTAAATCCCACTACAAGAACTAGTGGAATTTAAATGGCAGATCTGGAATTTAAAAATAGCCAGTTACAGTAATGAAGGCATTGCTGGTTGTTTCTCTTTTACAACAGCCTGGTTCACTAGCATTATTTAGTAAAGGAAATCTACTGCATGTAACCCTAGGCCCACAGCAACGTGGTTGAACCTCAAATGGTGCTCACATATCAAACACTTCAAAGGTAATTAAGGATGGGCAACAAATACTGGTCCTGCCTTCCCAGTGATAGCCATATCCCAAAAAAAGGGCAAAAAACTGACTTTGGTTGGCACCTGAATTCACAGAAAATATAGTTCAGTTCTAACTTTTCTTTTAAAATACTGATCTCTGAAGAATGTTCATCATAATAAAATTACTGTGCCGTGAATGGCCTTGGTGCCGAGTAAAAATACAAAGTTGGAGGGAGATTCCAAACATGTCACTCTGGAATTCACGTGCACAGCCTATATTAGCTCTTACTTACTCATTAATGGCTAATAGTACGTAAACTGTACAGACTTATTCACTGTACTTAAAAGTTACAATTTCAACAATCAATTCAATTGTAGGGAAATAAACAAACAGAAAACATCAGGTTCCAAAAAATAAAATTGGGAGGGTCTGGGTTCAAGTTAGGGCCTCCTAGGGATTACCCTCAAAAATCGAAGAGTTCCAAGGCAGACATTATAAACACCTCCAATTTGCACTCAACTGTTTATTCATATCGCCAACCTACTTTGCAATCTTGGACAGGTATTCTCCAGACATGTCCACTTAATTCAATGAGTCATGCTGTCAATTAATGATATTCACGCAACTAAACCATTCAATGGACAGCATAGTGACTCAGCGGTTAAAGGGCCAAACCAAATCATATCTGTACCTAAAGTTCATATAGATATCTGGTGATTCCTAGAGGTCTATCAAGAGGAGGTACCCAAACTCCACTGCAAGCAACACATCAGACTTCTGTTCACTGTCACCATCCCGCACAGTTCCCCTTGTCTGCATAGGATTCTTTGATGATAGCCACAACAATTTGACAAAAAAAAGCGCAGAAGGCCAAATGTAACCATCTTAGAAAGACATAGAAAATGAAAGAACTAACAAAGATAAAAATTACGATCGACAAAAGATTATGATGAATCACCTGTTGACGTCGTCCACACATTTGCCATGAACACAAGGGTTACTCTTGCACTCATCGACTTCCGATATACAGTGAGGATCATGGTACCCCTCAGGGCAGCGGCATGTGAAGCCATTCATATGATCGAAACATGTGCCTCCATTGTGACATGGGTTGGATGCACATTCATTGATGTCAATGTTGCACATTGGACCTGCAGGCGCAAATGGAAAACGTATGAAAGAGCAGCCATACACAGGTTTAACAATTGCCCCTTCAATATCTTAACCACCATTTCCCACTTTGTTTCCTACTCATTCCAATTAGGATATAGGATTTCAAAAAGCACAGCAAATTGCAAGTGGGCCTGTTATACACATGAGAGAGTGTGTGTACAATGGTCAGTGTGATCACAAGAGACAGGGTATATGCATGAGAGACAGAATGCAAGTGTATGAGATGGGGAGATGGCGGCTTAGTAGTATTATCACTAGAGTACTAATTCAGGGTCCCACGTGATATTCTGGGGACCTAGGTTTTAATCCAATGGCAGATAGTGAAATTTGAATTCAATAAAAATCAGGAATTAAGAGTCTAATGCTGACCTAGGAATGGCCATCAATTGTCAGAAAAATCCATCTGCTTCACTTATATTCTTTAGAGAAGGGAACAGGCATCCTTACCTGGTCTGACATTCATGCAACTCCAGATCCACAAAAACTGCCTCCGAGTAGTTAAAGATGGGCAATAAATAAATTGTGGGCTAGCCAATGATACCGCAAGCCACGAATGAATAAACCAAAAAAACCGTGAGAAAGAGAGACAGCGAGTGAGAGATTTCCTGTGTGCTATGAACCTGTTTATCATGAACAGATTCATGATTTCACAGCAGTGGAGCTCACTTTCATCCCAACCATGCTCCCTCCCCAACTGTTCCTTCAGAAGCAACAAACTCACTGATTGCTGCTCAGCTAGCTGTCATCAACATTGTAACAGACACAGAATTTTGAAACACTGGAGTTAAGTGAATTACATTGCAGTTTCCATGATACCACCCACTCCAACAACTGGATTTATGAACACAGTCCTTGTAATGTATAGAACAAGCTCTATCAAGAAAAGGCTACCCTGCACATTGTACCAAAGCTTCAGCAACATGGAGAGGATCAATAATGAACAGTGAACACTGTAATACATAATACTAGATGAAATCATATGGCCTTGAGAGGCGCGACTTCTGTTCACTTGGGAATTTGAGTTGGATAAGGAATGGATACCAAAGGAATTTGCACAGAATATCAGCACCCGAGTGTTTTGTTTTATAAAATGGAGTCGGTTTGTCTATTTCATTCACTCATTTCCACAGACTTCATTCTGAAATTACTCTTGTATTCATTTTCCATGGACACAAATGTCTCCTTTATACATTTGTTCGGGTTTGAGGTCCAATTTTTATTCCGTAAAGTTGTCAAGACCCTGAAATCCTATTCTTTTCTGACTTTTCAAACCAATTCCTGGTCTTTGCCAGCTTGGGTGTCAGTTGTGTCAGCACTACCCCTTCAAGTCAGAAGGTTGTGAACTTAAAGATGTTAAAGCAAGGTCCCACCCTACCTTCTTGTACTTATGCTGAGAATCCTGTGGCATTGGTGTTTTAAGAGAAAGCAGGCAAGTTCCTCCCATTGTCCTGATCAATACTTATTCCTTGACTAACAACTATAAGGGATTATCTGGGCATTATCAAACTGCTATTTGTGAATCAGCTGCCATGCTTCCAACGTAACAAAATGCCTCCCTTTCAACTATGTTCCAAGGTTCTTTGGTAACTCTTGACTTTGGAAAAGCACTGGGCTAATGCAACATCTGGTTCACCAACCAAAACCAGTTTTGAGTGTTTCATACCTTTGATAAATAGATTACTAACAACACCAATGCTGTAATGTTTTTCAAAATGGAAATGTAAGAGGCAAGTTGTGCACAAGGTAGGAAGCAGGGCTACAGCGTATGACAACCCAAGTCTTTATTCAGTCCCTTTACAGGATCTGAGCTTACCTGTATAGCCAGGGCTGCATACACAGTCATACCGATTAATACCATCTTGACAGCTTCCATAACTACATGGATTGCTCGCGCAGTCATCATAGTTAATCTCACAATTGACACCTGTAGGATCATTCAAATAGAAGTTTTTTCTTTAATGCTTGTTGTTTTACAGTGAAGCATTTAGCAAGATCAAATGATGCAACTGTAATGAGTGCAATCACTCATGTATGGTTATGTGGAAGTTCCTCCATGATTCCTGCATCAGCTATTAGTAACAGTCACCAAAAATTCTGAAATATCCAAATATTATTATGCAGTTAGCATTGTTAATGATTCTGCACTTCCAAATTTGAAATGTGCCTAGGCAACACCCTCCACTTTGCTTCCTGGCTCACCAGCATGATTTATTCTTAATTATTAACAATGGTTCACAAAAAGACATCCTAACAAGTGACATGGTGGGGTAGGGAGTCTGGGGATTAGATCAGACAGCTGTGGACTGCTGCCAATTTTCCTATACTAAAATGGGACTGTTCCATTCAATGTCTTTGCTACCTACCGGAGGTGCCAACAGGACAGCGGCATATGTAATTGTTCACACGATCTTGGCAGGTGCCACCATTCTGGCATGGACTACTCTGGCATTCATTGATCTGCTCACTACAGATTGGACCCTTGTAACCGGCTTTACAGTTGCAAGTGTACCCGGCTATTCCATCCTCACACGTTCCATAGTGGCAGGGATCCGGGTCGCAATCGTTCTCATTAATCTCACAGGTAGTTCCTGTAAAGCCTTTGAAATCAAGGGTGTGGCGAAGAGAAATTGGGAGGGGGTGGGGAAGAGCACAAGAGAAAGGCAAAAGAAGCACCTTTAATTTTGCAATCCAAAATTTTAATTTTGTTCTGTATTTCTCAGAAGCTCAAAAAACGTTTTACAAATTGCCACCGGCTAAAATTTAACTGACTGCAACGTCTTCTGGAAACAGTATGTGTTTGCACCTGAGCGACAAGTGACTTGCTGTGCCAAATATTCCTCCGTACCCACGAAGCCACAACACTTTCTTGAACTGCCAAATATTTTGTACATCAACTGATGAATTGGTTAACAAAAAAGTGACTGAAGAAGAAGCACATGACAGATTGGTGCAAAGCCTTTCTTGGGAACGTAAAGCCACAAACTTTAAGCAGCTTGCCTTGGATCCAACAGTGACAGTAGTCATTGTAAAGAGCAACAGGGCTTGGAGAGCCCCCTGAGGATGTAGAGGCTGAAAAACAGAAACAGTTAAAAGCGAATGTGGGCAAGTTATTTTCCTCAAAAGTGTCCTGAGGACCAGTAACCTAATGCTGAAATGCATTGCAAGGTAGCACTTATTATCAATGACTGAAAGCATCAGTGAAAGCAGAGGAGGAACCTGCTTTGACAGCAAAGAAGAAACTTGAGTTTCTTTTCAAACGTGAGTGATGATCTGGAGAGAGGTTGAATGTGGAGCCCTCAGCTGCCGGATATCAAACATTTGAAGATCCATTGCCTAGTAGCCTTTTCCACAGCATCATTATTTTCTCAGCTGGGGTTGACCGTGGCAGGCCAGAAAAGGTGGGGTAATGTCAAGGCAACGTAACTTATCAAAGCAATCCTCAGGTGCAACCATTCAAAACGCTATAGATGTTTAGTTTCACTTCCAGTACTTTGAGCATCAACCTGATTTACCTTCACTGCAATCACATTCAAAAGCATTTGGACGATCAATACACTTGGCTCCATGTTGGCATGGTGTGCTGGCACACTCATCAATGTCAATCTGGCACATATTCCCCGCAAAACCTGCAAATATATGCACAGAAAAAAGCAATAAGCAGATCAATTAATCCTTAAACAAACAGTCTTAATTTTTAAAAAATTCTTTCACTGGTGTGGACATAATTTGTTGCCAATTCCTAATTACATTCAAGAAGTTGGTGGCAACCTGCCTTCTTAAGCTGCTCCTACAGATCTCTCTCTGCAAAACTGTTGTCGACCAGCTCAGTATTTTTCTAGCATTGTCTGTTTTTATTTCAGATTTCCAGCATCTGCAACATTCTGCTTTTCAACCACGATGTAAAGCCCAAGTTTCTTCAATACTTCTGTCTAGTCCATTCCATTCCACTCCCCGCAATCTTCCTGTTCAGGAGGTTAAATGCCTCCATAAAATTGCAGCTGCATGACCAACCCCCCACTGCAGGAATAATACAACTGCTGGGTTAAGCACATCCTCGCAATCTTAACTCAGATGAGAACACAAATGGTGGAAGGAAATCTCCTGCGCATGAGGTAAAAGATGCTATGGTGAAAATGCAAGTATAAATGCAACTGGCAACAGTTCAACAAACAAAAACAGAAGTTGGAAGCTAGAACTGCACAAGGCAATCAGCTCATGGTGACAGGTTCTATTTTCTATGGCTTAAAAGTTAAATGCTCATTTTAAAAACCGATCCAAGTTTACTGAAGCCTTGTTCCACAATCCTCCATGAGCCCTTCCTCCCCAAGGCAGCTCGAGTAACTTGTCCAAATTTCTACAAAGCAGAGGGTTACAAAACTAGCAGCAAACTTTTATGCTTTTGCTCAAGTCCAAGCAAGATGTCGCTGGAATACAGGCTGAAGGTCTAACACAATGTGTATTCAAATGCTGAAAATTTCAAATCCTGATCTAAGTAAAGATATCAATTTGAAACCAAAAATAATCGGCAGACAATGTGACACTCAGTATCAAACTGGGAAGAGCAACGTTCTGAAGGGTTATGAGAAGTTCTAATAAAATACGCAGTGCCGTAATTTCACACTTTTCTTTCTTTTCTCCCCCTGCCACCAACTCATCATGTGAAAAAAATTGCATCTATGAAGTACAACATACTTAAAGATTCACCCCCTATGTGGCACTGGAAACCAGCACAAAGGGATTCCCAGCCTTGTGGGAGGGCAATGAGGAACTTGGTCAGACCATGGCCAGCCAAAGTGCTGGCAGGCAGCAAGGCTGAATTGAGTTGAACGGCTCCCGGGCCACAAGGCCCTGCCTGTGGTTAAAATGACATGTCAGCGTGAACTGCGGCCTGGCAACAGCTGACACAAGCCCTGGAATCCCGTCTCTGTGTGTAACGGAGAACAGAGCAGCTCTCAGGCCCCAAGGAACCTCTACAAAGGATGTGACCCTTTCCAGGCTTTGATAAAACAATTTCCTCATCTCCTTGGAGTGTCCCCAGATTTGAAGCTGAAGCAGAGCAAAAGCTCACGCGAGATGCGCAATTTCTGTTTCTGAGGGTCACTGGGTGGAAGTGTTCACCTGTGCAGGTGAAAAGATGGCAAAACGTATGTCACCAAAGCTGCAGCCCATGTTCCGTCTGCACCCCAATAAATTGCCAAGGCTTAGGCCAAAACTTCCAACAACTGCAGTTCAGAAATTACCAAAGTCTTTGCGCTACGTTCTACTTGTTCAGCAAATCTGCATCTTTCTTTTAAAGTAATCTACACTTAGAAAATGTTTTATTCCATACAGAAGTGATTTGATTTGTTAAAATAAAATTCAAGGGTAAACTGGACAATTAATGCTAAAAGAACTGCAAGTGAATGTAAAAGAGTTTAGCCTCTTACAATTTCCTATCATGAGCGCTCAGGGAAGAGAAATTCTGATATCTTTGGAATATCAGTATGAGGCTTTCTTTTCAATGAATTCTATGCTACATAAACAAAAAAGTACTTGATTACTTGGAAACCTGTAAAACCAAAGGTAATTGGAACCATTTTACTCTTGCACAATTCTGCGCAGTGAGAATTAAATTGTTTAGATTATTGGGATCCATACAACAGATGTTCATAATGGGCTTGCTTTCTTACGTTTTCACTTAATGGCACAGTATTTTTCAAGATGCTTGAACAGTATCTCCCACTGAAGTTAAAAGAGCTGCAATGGATCATGGCATATCCAGCACGCTCAGAGCGGAGCCCAGACTTGCTATTTTGGGTCCAGTGAGCCAAAAAGAAAAAAGACACAACAAGAAGTCAATCTTCCCATTAACTTCATACAAAGACATGAGTAAGCCAATCAGCCCTTCAAACCTACTTTGTTATTCATAAGATCATGGATGCTCTGACTTTAACCTCAACTTTACAGTCCTGTATATCCCCAAGAATCTTTCATCCCTTGATAATCAAGAATCTTCTACCTCTGCCCGAAAAAATATTTGAAACATTCGCTGCCTTTGAAAAAGGTAATTCCAAAGACTCAATCCTCAGAAACAAAATGTTTCCTCATCTCTGCTGCGCCCCCTTATTTAAAACTACGACCCCTCATTCTAGACTCTCCCACAAGAGGAAACATCCTTTCAACATTCACCAGGTCAAATGTCCTTAGGATCTTCCATGCTTCAATGAAATCACCCCTCATTCTTCTAAACAGGTCTAGCCTGTTTAACTATTCCCAAGGCGGCAATCCGTGCATTCCTGGTCTGAGCTTAGTGAATCTTTTCTGAACTACTTCCAACACATTAACATCCTTTTGTAAATGTAGTAAGAGGTACTGTACACTACATTCCAGATGAGGTCTCACTAATGCCCCGTGTAACTGTTGCATTCAATTTCCCTTACAATAAACCATAAATTCTATTAGTTTTCCTGATTACTTGCTGTACCAGTATACTAACCTTCTGTGATTGATGAACTAAGATACTGAGCTCGGTCTCTTTTCATTGGAGAAAAGGAGGAGGAGAGGGGACCTAATTGAGGTATACAAGATAATGAGAGGCATAGATAGAGTTGATAGCCAGAGACTATTTCCCAGGGCAGAAATGGCTAGCACGAGGGGTCATAGTTTTAAGCTGGTTGGTGGAAAGTATAGAGGGGATGTCAGAGGCGGGTTCTTTACGCAGAGAGTTGTGAGAGCATGGAATGCGTTGCCAGCAGCAGTTGTGGAAGCAAGGTCATTGGGGTCATTTAAGAGACTGCTGGACATGTATATGGTCACAGAAATTTGAGGGTGCATACATGAGGATCAATGGTCGGCACAACATTGTGGGCTGAAGGGCCTGTTCTGTGCTGTACTGTTCTATGTTCTATACCCAGATCTCTCCGCACCCGAGAGCTCACCAGCCTCTCACCATTTAGATAATATGATTCTTGTTTTATTTTTTCTGCCAAAATGGATATTTTTACACTTTCCCACATTAGATTCCATTTACAAAATCTTTGCCCACTTACTTAACCTATCTGTAACCCTTTGGAGGCTCCTTACGTCCTTTTCATAATTCACTTTCCCTCCTCCTGTTACGTCATCAGCAAATTTAACTACCAAACCTTGGGTTCCTTCATCCAAATTATTTCTATTAATTGTAAAGAATTGGGGTCCCAACACAGGCCCCTGTGGTACGCACCACTCATGAAATCCTGACAGCCCAATAAAGACTCATTTATTCCTACTCTCTGCTTCTTGGTGGCCAGCCAATATTCTACCCCTGCCAAATATTTTATTTTCAATAATCTTTGATGTGGTACCCAATCAAACGCCTTCTAGAAATCTAAATACAATACATCCAGTGGTTCCCCTGTTATCGACAACATAAGTTACTACTTCAAAGAAGTTCCAATAAAGTAATTATTTTCCCTTTGACAAATCCATTTGACTTTGTCCATTACAAAATAGCAATCAGATAGCCTTGGGAATAGAAAATATTGAGCATCCTAGACATTTGCTGCCAGTAACTTTAAATACCTTATGTGTGAAACATCATTAAAAACTCAAAAACTACTATGATCATTAGATAGCTAAACTAATTGATTCAGATTATAAGCTCAAGTTCAAGTAGCTTAATTGTACATGGCTTGTTATTTATAAATTGACACTTCCAATTTCTTCCAACCTCTTGTCAGCTGAACGTCAATGCAAAACAAAGAAAAATTCAATTGGATATGTCTGGTTAACAGTGTTACTACCTGTGGATGCATCTCACTACCACTCAGCAATTCAATTAAATTTACTCAATACTTAATCACAAGCTTCACTCCTGGTTTTAGAGTTTCGACAATTATTCTGGATACTCGAGTTCTGTTCGCTGCTTTCCCTGAAAATTCCAGGATATTTATCTGACCCAGATAATTTGCAAAACACGCTTCAGAGACAGCTCATTGTGATTTTAACCAGTGTCAGCAATGAAACAAATCAACCCCAAAAAGATGAGTTTATTTAGAACTATGACTGTACAGGCGTGAAAAATCAGCGAATATTCCACTGATAAAAGGTAAGTAGGCTTCAACATCACCTTCTACCATCAGCTAAGGTCAAGGCCACCAGTAAAAGTTCACCAAACTGGTCAAATAATTCAACAAGTGATTCCATTCAGAACAGTACCCATGTGCAGCCCTGTTAAAGATAACATGGAGCTAACCTTGCTTACAAAAGTATGGGGGCAACGGGGGCAACCTTTTGGGTGAAACAGGAAGGTAATTGGGTGAAATATATTTTTAAGACAATCTGGAAATATTAGTCCTGCTGCAAGTGGAACCACAGTAAAAGCCTCTTCTTAAAATTCTGATCAGCTAAGTATACCTTAGAAATCAGGACACTTGAAAAGCCACCTCCCCAACTCATTTTCCAACATATAGGAGTTAAGATGTCATGTCGTGGCTATACAGGATATTGGTTAGGCTATTTTTGGAATATTGCATTCAATCCTGATATCTCTGCTATTTGGAAAGATGTTGCAAAAATTGAAAGGGTTCAGAAAAGATTTACAAGGATGTTGCCAAAGTTGGAGGGTTTGAGCTATAGGGAGAGGCTGAATAGGCTGGGGTTATTTTCCCTGGAGCATCGGAGGCTGAGTGGTGACTTTATAAAGGTCTATTAAATAATGAGGGGCATGGATTGGGTGAATAGCCAAGGTCTTTTTCCCATGGTAGGGAAGTCAAAAACTGGAGGGCACAGATTAAAGGCAAGGGAGGAAAAGATTTAAAAAGGGATTGAAGGGGCAACTTTTTCACACAGAGGGTGGTATGTGTATGGAATGAGTTGCCAGAGGAAGTGGAGGAGGTTGGTACAATTACCTTATTTATAAGGCGTCTGGATGGGTACATGAATAGGAAGGGTTTAAGAGAGATATGGGCCAAATGCTGGCAAATGAGACTAGAATAGTTTAGGATATCTGATCAGCATGGACTAGTTGGACGGATAGGTCCGTTTTTGTGCTGCATGACTCTAAAAGGGGTCCTAAGTTAAAATATGTAATGTGTAACATGCTATTTATTCCACATAAATTTCCATTATACATTATGTTTGTAAGCATATTATATATCAAAAACAGATATACACCTAAATATGAATACGTACACATAAGAAAAGATTTACGACTGAAAGTATGAATTATCATTAAGTCACTTTGTTAAAAAAGTTAGCAAGAAATCATGGTGCATGACTAAGGTACATCCCCTTTTTACTTGGTATTAACACCATCAGCGCAGGGTTCAGTGTTGGGGCCGCAGCTGTTCACCTTACATATTAGTGATCTGGATGAAGGGGCTGGGGGCATTCTGGCAAAGTTTGCCGATGATACGAAGATAGGTGGACAGGCAGGTAGTACTGAGGAGGTGGGGAAGCTGCAAAAAGATTTAGACAGTTTAGGAGAATGGTCCAGGAATTGGAATGGTAGGTTTAACGTATGATGAACGGCTAAGGATCCTGGGATTGTACTCATTAGAGTATAGAAGGTTGAGGGGAGATCTAATAGAAACTTACAAGATAATATATGGTTTAGAAGGGGTGGACGCTAGGAAGTTGTTTCCGTTAGGCGTGGAGACTAGGACGCGTGGGCACAGCCTTAAAATTAGAGGGGCTAAGTTTAAAACTGAAATGAGATGACATTTCTTCAGCCAGAGTGGTGGGCTTGTGGAATTCATTGCCACGGAGTGCAGTGGAGGCCGGGACGATGGATGCCTTCGAGGCAGAGATCGACAAATCCTTGATCTCAGAAGGAATCAAGGTCTACGGGGAGAGTGCAGGGTCGTGGTGTTGAAATGTCCATCAGCCATGATTTAAATGGCAGAGAGGACTTGATGGGCCGAATGGCCTTACTTCCACTCCTATGTCTTATGGTCTTATGAGGTATGGAGAGAACTATTAACTGCTGTATTTCCTTCTCCCCACAGCAAGTGGTCATTTCTTCATCAATACCTCAGACAAGTGGCCATAATTCGGAAAGGTCCTTTGAAATAGAGCTTAGGCAATCCATTAGGAGGCACAGCACATCACTGCTGTGCTTCATACTTCATAGTAACAGTTCAATTTGATCTCTGAAGTCTTCAGCTACAGGAATATTCCCAGCAGCTATTACAAAGGGAGAAATACAAAGAAAACAAGAACCAGGCCCTGCCATTTGCTGAACAGTCCAATAATTTAATATAACAACGAGCAAAGTGACTACTTGAATTCGAACAGCATCCTCAGGAGGGAAATACACATTCTCAGATTTGCAAAACAGTGTCTACATAGTGTACTAGGTTCCAATTGCAAAAAACAGGACTAATGGAGATCCCTAAAAAGGTTTACAAGAAGAAAAAGAAAACTTCTTAAAGTTTTCTGGAAAAGTTAACCAACTTTTTTCTGAGGATCCTATTCAGACGATGTGCAGATATTTTCCCCTCCCACAATCTAGAATTTTCCACAATTTGCATTACTGCAAGAAAGTTTCTGACTCAGCAATTAATTCTTACAGTTTCTCCCCCTCTCCCTGCATCAATGAAGTGCTATTATACCACAGAATCTATAAAGGTCATAAGTTCTGTTAATTACAAAGTGAGCAGTTTAGTGGTTTGCAGAACTTTGTCTCCTCTCGCCAAGTTCAGAAACGAAGACACGACGTTTGAGATGGGTGGGTGGGTGGCGGGTGAGGTTGGGGGTTTTTAATTGTGAAAGAAAATAGGAGAAAATTTGAACAAGTGTGGCTTGTCCAACGGTGTGGAACAGTGCTCTGATTGTGTGCATTTGAAACAGCCTCTGCAGATTCCTTCACGCTCTGCAATGAGGCTGTATTCCCATTGGTATTCTGAGCAGACAGGGCTCCTCTCCTCTGCTGGCCCTCTTCTCAAGTAGCACTGATGGATTAACTGAGCAGAATAGGTCTTGTCAGAAGCAGTCAGCAACTACGAGGGCTACGAGCTACTTTCATTAAAAATATACCACAGTGTCAGACAACATGCTAGTTATGAAAGGACAGTGAGGCCTATTGTGAGATGACTGACAAAATCCCTTGTCTGAATAATTTATTATTAGTTACTGTCAGAGAAATGACATGGTTATGTGAAGCAAAATGCTGTTTAAAGAACAGCACCGTCACGGCGGTCACAACACAGTGTATTCGTTTACAAGGATCTCATAAGCGCCTTTACCTTTTACACTAGCTTCAGAACCATATGTGGATTATAATTTCTTATGAAAACACAAGGAATTTAGGCTTGTGAAAAGCATGCAATTCAAACACCAACATGCCAATTCTGGGATAACCTAGCTAAAAGATCACATCTTCATGAATAACAAGTAGATTTTTCACTCCAAGCATGTGCTACAGCATCATTTCTTCCATCTCCAAATGGCACCTAACACTCCACACCTTCCTGGAGTGCATCAAGTTGCAAGGGAAAACTGAATGTATGCTCACGCCCAGCTCCATCTCAGTTTGCCACTGCAGAAACTATTTGTTGTCACATGTGCACATGAAGTGCAAGCGTACATGCACTCAGGGCATTGGTTACTTTTTTGGAGCCTAACTAGGTCCTGTATCTCCTGGTGCGCACAATTTAGAACCAAAAGGTAGTTCCACAACTTAGAATCATAGAATCCTTACAATGGGCAAGCAGGCCATTTGGTCCGACAAGTCCCCACTGAAGAGTATTCCACCCAGACCTACATGCCCTACCCTATGCCTGTACTCCTGCATTTTCCATGGCTAATCTACTTAGCCTGCACAACCCTGAACATTGTGGGCATTTTAGCCTGGTCAAAACACCCAGCCTGCACATCTTTGGACTGTGGGAGGAAACTGGAGCACCCAGAGAAATTCCACACAGACACAGCGAGAATGTGCAAACTCCACACAGACAGCCAGGGATGGAGTTGAACTGGGTCCCTGTTGCTGTGAGGGAGCAGTGCTAACCACTGAGCCAACATGCCACCCCATTAAATTTGCTTTAATGTCTACTACTTACAACACAAATATGGTAGAAAGGTGCAAGAGTGACTAAAGTCCAATTTCCCATGGGAAGGTGAGGAGCCTGAAGAGGGACAGATGGGATTCAGGGTCTCATTCATAGCAGACACGTCAATGACTACGTGAGGTAACCCATCATCAATATACAAAACAAAAAAGAACGTCCCTCTATCGTTAAAACTCTACTCACCAGGTGGACATTTGCATGTGAATCTGTTCACATCATCCTTACACACACCATTGTTTAGGCAAGGCTGGCTTTCACACTCATCGATGTTCAATTCACAGTGTGTCCCCGCAAAACCTAACATTCGCAATGAAAAGTGAAAAGCTCTTTAAAAACACAGCTAATGAAACTGGTGTGCTCCTCAACAAACATGGAAACAAACAAAAGTGCTCAACAAGAAATTCTGAACCATTCATGGAATGAGGAGGAGGCTCAATAATGTTATTTCTTTTCATCAATCCTCCACATTATTCTCTACTCTTAGATGTCAGTTTAGATGACTCTTGCCTCTGAGCCACAAGATTGCACTTTCAGTTCCCACTCAATATACCTCAGCATTGAATCTCAGCTAATTACTCATGCACTATTGAGTGAAAACTAGATGAGGGACTGAGCTAAAACCCCAGATGCCCTTTTGAAGAATTGAGCTAAAAATATAGCACTGTTCTACATTGAAGAAAAGCAGGAATCAAATACTTGGCAACGAGGGACTGCAGATAAAAGCCATATTGTGGCACTATTTGGTGCAAATAGTGAGAATCAGTTGATAGTTACAAACACTATTCCAGAGGGGTCAGTACTAAGGATGATGCTGCATTAGTATTTTCCCAAAACAGACAGGATGGGGTCCATAGGTTTGCAGATGATCTGAGAATTTGGAAGAGACAGGGGGATAAAAGGTCCCTGCAAGCAAATTTGAATAAGCTGAGAGAACAGGCCAAACTCTGGTACTGTCATATGTTTGTCAACTCTGTTGAGAAATCAGCGATTCCAAGAGACCACAGCACGGGCCCTAACATAAAAGAAGGCTGGGTAATGTCTCGTTACGCAATAACTTGTCAATTTCAAAATGCGGGTCAGTCATACAGGCTCTTTTATGATTATTTCCACATAGGGTTGGCTACATAATACAACATGATACAGCTGTAGGTGGCTCCACTTACAGCTGGAGTATATGTTCAAGTACTTGTGTAACATATTCAACATGCCATTCTTTCACTTTATAAATCTCTCAAGAAACTTTGGATATATGTCACTGCCTGACCTTTGACCTAAAATGTTGCATTAGGAATTGCTAAACACATGTTGCATTGCTCTTTATTCCTTTTGCCTTCTTGATTCAAATTTACCAAAGTTAAAAATAATTTTAAAATTAACTTGTGCTACTTTTACTGTTTTTTTCCCCATTGGCATTTTTGTTTAGTTAAACCGGAAGAATTCCGTCTGTCTGTGCCTGTTGCAGATTAATTCTGAACCTGACATCCACGGTTAGTAAATGCCTCAAACATGATTTTATTTTGAAAACATGTGTCCAATAGTTCAGATATGCAGTAGGGCGTCTGTGCATCTGCCATGTTAGTTCCTACCTGGCATGCAGATGCACTTGAATTCACCAATCTGGTCCAAGCAGGTGGCATCATTCTGGCATGGCATAGAAACGCATTCATTGATGTCCATCTCACAGCGTGGTCCTGTGTAACCAATGACACACTCACAGCGGAAAGAGCCCTTGGTGTTGACACATTTCCCTCCATGCTCACAGGGATTGCCTCCTACGGTGTAAATGTATGAAGGTCAGAGACATTCATGTGAACCCTAGTTTCTGGAATATCAAGGATGTTATCCTCACACACAATTGCCATTTACTGCTTATGAGAAATGCACTCCCTCTCTTTCAAGTTCTCATCCTCCTTCAAAACCCTAATCTCATTGCTGTACACACCACCAAACCCATCAACAAAAATCTGTACTTGTTTAGTGCCTCTTAATGTCACAAAATGACCCAAGTTGTTTCTTCGACATTTGACACTGACTTACAAGGAGATATGAGGGAAGATGGTCAGAAGATAGGTTCTCAAGCAGAAAACAAAAGAGAGAGAGGTAGAAGGATTCCAAAAATGAGGGGAATTCTAGAAAGGGAGTCCTGGTAGCTAAAGACATGGCCACCAATGGTAGAGTGACTCAAATCAGGAGATTTTACTCTGGAAGCAAACACTGGAGAAACATAAACATCCAGAAGTCTGCAGATATTGGGAACAGGAGGAGTGAGGATTATTGAGATTAGCAGGGTTAAGGCTACAGAGTTATCTGAAAACAAAGACAAGAATTGGTTTAACTTGGGAGCCAATACTGATTATTGAGCAGAGGCTCATTGGGTGAATTGGGCTTAGTGTGGCTTGGAGCACAGGCAGAGGGGTTGGAATAGAAAATGCCAACCAGGAGTGCACTGGAATAATCAAGTCTTGAGACAAAAATGGCACGAATGAGGACTTCAGTTGATGAACGAGGACAGCATCAGAAAGAGGGCAATGTTATGGAGGTGGCAACAGGCAGCATTGGTGATGACGGAGATATGTGGTCAGAAGATCACGTCAAACATGACACCAAGACTGTGAAGACTCTGGTTCAGTCTTAGACAGGGACCAGGGAGAACAGATTGAATTAGAGGCTGGTTGAAAGAGCATGTGTCAGGAATCAAAGATAATGGCTTCAGTCTTCCAAACATTTAGCCAAAAAAACTTGCTGCTCACCCAATACTGCTTGCCAGATAAACAGTCTGAGAATTTGGAAGGAGTGGACCGGTAGAGACAGGCATTGGTGAGGTGGAGCTGGATGTTTCAGAAGGCATGCGAAGAGCGACAAGTGTTTTCAAATTGCGCTCCAGAGGGTCAGCCTCTCAAGGAGAAAGAAGAGAAGGGTAGTTCTTCAGGGATGCTTGAGAAAACAGTGAGCAAACAAGAGGAGAAGCCATCTGAAATGACTTTCTGGCTATGACTGGACAGATGGAACCAGCCATGTGCCTTCTCACCTGGCTGGGCAACAGCAGACAGGCGTTAAAGGAGGATGGTGTGGTCAACATGCATACAGGTGGATAAAGGGCAAGAAAAGATACTTTGCCATTACTACAATCACATAGGATATAATTTGCAACTATGTGGAGCCAATGAAGGATTGCAGCAGAGGTAGAAGCCTTATTGAAGGGGCTCAAAATTGGAATTCCCTGGCACAAATTTAGGCATTGGTGACAACATTCAAGGACTTTAGAGAAATGGGAAGGTTGGAATGAGATAATGGCTTGCAAGGACAGTGAAGTCAAGGAGTATTTTACTTTACAGGAAACAGTAGTAATATCAGATTCGAACATCCATGTTTTGTGTTCTATGTCAGTACAATTGGCCTAGGACCACAGGTCAACAGGAGAAAACCAACAACACTGAAGCAATGTGAGAGGCGTTTTAAGAGAGCTCAGCTTGGCTCTTGGTGACATGGGAGGGACAAGAATACCTGGTCTGTGGAAACATCATTGAGTTCCTTCTCAGACTCACTGGGGTGAATAATAAATGCCAAGCTTGACCAAAAAATGATTTACAGAAGTAATAACTCTCAACTGTTCATGTGTAAAATATAATCAGCAATATGACAAGGTAAAGATCTATCCATTGCCCAGACACTTACCCAGTGCACATTCATTGATATCCTCATCACAGATGGCCCCCCTGTATCCAAGGGGACAACTACAAAAGAAGCTGCTCTTTAGAGGATTGGTTTCACATGTGGCTCCTTCATGACATGGGTTACTAACACATGCATCATCCACCTGACAGAAGATTCCTAAAAACAAAACAAAAATTATTATTCACAGGTTAAAAAGAATTACCACTTCCTCAAAGGAGGAAAAGGAACAGAATACACAGAATTAAAATGACTAATTATTTACATATTACCCTGATCCCTTGAGCCCATAAAAAGGAGTTTGTCAGCTCTAGTTATTCCAATTAAACAATTCACATGCTGCTCCTGAAATGTTTTTCCTCTTATAATTTACCTTTTTTATTCCTTATTGACATTTCTTCACTGCTAGTTGTGGCACTGGTTTACGACTAAACTGGGTTGTTTGCAAACTTGGCATTTTTTTTCAGCCCGAGCTGAACTTCTGATCCCATATACACTCTGTTGTCAAGATTACCCACTTCTATGAATGCAAAGTGGTCCTTCTCCACCTTATCTTTTCCTATTTGTTTCCGTCTCATGCATTTTGTTACCTCAAGATTTGACTACCGCAGTGTCCATCCAGCTGTAGTCCCTCATCTTGTACCCTCAGTAAATTTCAATTCACAAAAAACACTCTTGTTGCACTTATCAAGGGCTGTGCCATGACCCACTCACCCATCGCCAGTGCTTTTTGACTTGCACTGATTTTGGGTCCTTGTAGGACAATTTTTAAAGCTCCCTCATATTAAGTGTTCAAATCCTTCCACTGCCTCATACCACTCCCCTGCCCATTTCTGTAATCTCCTCTAGATTCAAAACTAATGCAATTTCTTTAACATAGTAAAGCTATCCAAGACCTTTCAAATGAATTTTAGCAAACAAGTTCATCAAACTGCATAAGGAGATATGAAATAACCAAAAGCTTGAACAAACAAGTAGGTTTTGAGAAATGTCTTCAAGCAGGACAGAGGTAGAAAGGAGAAGTTTAGGGAGGGAACTCTTGAACTTAGAGGCCAGGTACAGTGGCCACTAGTAGAATGATTAAAATTGGAGTAAGACGATAGAATTCAAGGTGTGCAGATATCTGAGGGTGATGGGGCTGTAAGAGTGGACATAGGTTGAGCAGGAACAGGACATGTAAGGATTTACAAAAAAAGACAATGTTTTAAATTCAAAAAGTTGGTTTCTCTGGGAATGAGGGTCACTCAACACATGGATGCTGGATGGTTTGGGCTCTATACATGTTAAGATACTGGCAAAGCTTCAGAATAGATAGAAGTAATTTGGAAAACAGGAGGCCAGACAGGGGTGTAGTGAAATAGTCAAGTCTAGAGAGTTAACAAATCCACGTGGTGTTCTAAAGGTATAAGTGGTTGGGTTCAGAAACAGAGCAGACATATGTTTGAAAGCTGGTATTGGACTCAAATTTGACAAAGTTGCAAAAAGTCTTGTTTCGTCAAAGACAGTTGCCAGGGAGAAGAATGGAGTCTGGGGCTAGGGAACAGTTTGTGGCAGGGTTTAAAGACAACAGCTTTATTTAGTGTTTGACTGGAGGGAATCTCTGTTCATCTGGTACTGGATGTTGGCCAAGCATTCAGGCAATTTACAACCCTTGAAGTTTTGTGCTTTGCTCCAATTCAGGCCTCTTGTCTATCCTAGACATTCTTCATCCCATCACTGACAGAGAGCCTTCAGGTTTCTTGTGCTCAAGACTGTTCTGCCATTCAAATTAGATCAGGACTGAGCTGTGACCTATAACCATGTATCTATCGTGACTGTATTGAGGTCAGCCAAGAGGACCTCATAAAATATATGAGTTCCCTGAATGGACCAGATTAACAGCCCCAATCAGGGAGCCCGGCTGACAGATATAAACAGGAGTAGAGGTTCTGTTCACTCCGAGAGCTGGCTCTGCCTCAAGGACTCTCTACGTATAGACAAAAGGTGATTTGGTGACAGGATACTGGCCTTTACGGAGTTATTTCAAAACCCTTAATGATTTGAATTAAGAACACGAAGAAAACTCAGATTTAGAATCAACATTTGGTCTAGTTATCGAAGAGAGTCCTACTCAAAGAATAGGAACTGGCTTCCACTTTTTTGGCTGAAAGCATGAATCTTGCCATCCCAATGCATTTGTGATTTCCTTTTGTAGCCTCTTGTCTGGTGGCTCAATCGAAGTATAAACAGTCAGAGTTGGTCACATCAAGGGGAACAGCGTGAAGGAGTTAAATCCAACCGTGGGAGTTTAATCAGACAGTGGAAATGAGAGGATGCTGCAGATGTTTGTTCAAACCCCTTCACGTGTTCCATCTAACTCTTCCCAGACAGTTACCCCGAAGGGGTCACTGACTCTCACTGCTGATGTTGAAGAGAAAAACCATGGGAAGCACGCAAGTGCTGTTCAAATTAACAGCAATACTTTTCGAAGGCAGATGAACATTTTTTAAAAAATGCACGGGGCAAGTCAGTATTTAACACAGCACTGATAACAGTCAGCGCAGGTACAGAGTAGAATTGCTTTTAAAATAAAACCAACATGGGATGTTTCCTGTTCAGCTGAGAAAGGTTATTGGCTAGAATCTATCTTTGATAACCAAACATATGCAGAACAATTGAGTAATGTTGGCTTGCAAGCAGCAAATATTTTGCCGTTGGCTGCTCAGCCACACTTTTTATTCTGTCACGGAACGTGGGCGTCTCCGTTTGGACCAGCATTTATTGCGTATAACCAGCTGCCTTCGACAAGGTGGCAACAGTCAACAGCAAATTATCTGGACTGTAAGCTACCGTCCTAAACCTTAATAGTGGCAATATCAATCATTACAGATAACACAGCACATTTCCTCAGTTTGCTGTCGGTCAGAAAAAGCGTTGCCGATAGTTAGTCATATGCTTCTCCCACGAGATGAGAATCCCTTCAATTGTAGTTGTAAGGTTTGCTTGAATTCACAGCATATCCTCATCGAATGCGTATCTTCTTAAACATCAGGTTTCTTTCCCAGGAAGCACTTCACAGCTTCAGATCTGCGTGAAGTTAATTATTGGGGTGTGAAGCACAATATAGATATTTAATAACTGCTGGGTGTTGCAGTTTGTAATATGTGACACAAAATCATCCTTTTGAAATGTACAAAAAAAAAATTTGGGCAGAAACTTCCCAAGTCACTGGTCTGGGGTGCAAGAACATGTTGGCAACAATTTTATCAGCCAAGAGCTGCAGAGCCTGTTCATTACTCATTGTTGCCAATGGGAATAATGGGTGTAGCAATTGGGGTGATGGCTCCCTGTTGAGTCATCTGCACTCAGCAGAGCTTTGTGCCTCATTTGTGGACAGAAGCAATCCTATTGCAGTTACCCTGATGACAGGGAGAAGAGTGTTGAGTATTCCTAACATTATTACTGACAGCCTAAAGTTATTTGTTCCTCTCCCCACTGACTTAATACAATTTTCTATCAAACATCTGTCGCAGACAGGTCAATATTTGTGCAGAATCTATACCTGTGGAGTCAACTCCACTGACAACTGTTCAGCCATCGGTAGCACTGTTGTCAACTTCGGAGATCAAAAAATCTATTACAAACTTATCCTGGCCTCCATCAATCTACCCTTTCTGCAGTAAGCTTGGGTTTTGAGATAAGAGCAAGCTAATCATAAACAAGGAGGAGAACACACAACATGAAGACTATGACATATTCAAGGACTTTAAATCAGAAGGCAAGGTTAGAGATTCTCCTGCAGTGAGATCAGTTAAGATCTGAAATTGTGAGGGAGATCATGGTTGTGGGTGGTAAAGTAGGCACCATTGAGAAGTGTTTACAAAGCACCATTTGAACCTCAATCAACTTCTGCTCATTAACCTTACATAAAGCTTACATTTGGATATAAAGGACTTTTCTTCATGATACAGGAGCATCGTGGAATTGAAAACTAGAAAGGATACCTTCAAATTTTAAAAGTTAAAAGCATCTGATACTGACTGAAACACATAAGATGTTAATTAGGGCTATCAAACTGAACAATAACAACCTTCACATCCTTCTTAAAGCCAATTATTATAATAAACTTCAAAAACCTATGTTGTCTTTTAGGAATTTGCAGACCCAGACAATATTCAGAACCAGAAATGTCCGAGTACTGACTATGGGTGGAATTAGTGTTTAGAATTTAAAAATGAGAAACAGAAGTTTCACTTAAGACGAGAGAGTGGAACAATAATACTTGATGCGGTGGATTAAAAAATGCAGATCAATTAGTTTTGCCTGCTCTCCAGCTCTGGTTCAACAATTCATTCTCCATGGCTCTTGGGTTTTAAACTCAATTATGTCAAGTAAGCCCAGCCTAAGGCTCAGGAGACTCAAAAGTATGTTTAAGCTTATCTATCACCCCTCCCCATCACCATCCCTCTCCCATTCCAATTGAGGACAACTAGAATTTGACAGCTTCTTTCAGTCATAGCCCATGGTCAGAAATATTACTGAGTCAAAAATAAAATTAAACTCCAGAGTTCAAGCCTTACCAGCTTTACCAACAGGGCACTCGCAAACATAAGATGCCACACGATCATGGCAGGTGGCCCCATTCATGCAAATAGCAACTGCACAGTCATCAAGGTTCTCACTGCAGTCATCACCACTCCAGCCATTGACACAGACGCAGTTATAACCTCCGATGTTGTTGGAGCAGGTTCCTCCATTCTGACATGCATTTGGCTGCAGTTGACACTCATCCACATCTTCTGTACAAAACTGACCTAGATGGGGGGAAAGGGATGAAGGGTTCATTGACAGGCACTGAGTACTTCATGTGTCACATAATCAAGCAGAAACTTTGGCCAAGCTCAACATTTACTGTGGGAATTAACAGGTGTTACAATCTGTGCAAATGGTTGAGTTAAATGCAATACAATGTCAAAGTGAATTCACCCTGCTACACAAGATATAAAAGCAAGATACTGCAGGTGCTGGAAATGTAAAACAAAACAGAAGTGATGAAAATACTCAGTACATCTGGCATTCATGACGAGAACTGGTCATAATGAATGGTCTTAGACCTGAAACATGAACTCTGTCCCTCACTGCCAATGAGATGGCATTTTCTACTATTACTACTGCAGTAGATTTTTGGCACTGTGGAACCTAAGTATGAGCTGGACAGCTGACGTAATGTTCAAGTATTGGCTAGGTAATAGCATTGTCTTATCAGCCCACACAGCAACAGAAGTATCAAAGTACATTCACACCACAGAAATGCCAGGCAATGACCATCTCCAATAAGGGGTGCTCTAACCACTGCCCCTTGACATATCCATCACTGAATCCCCAGCTGTTATCATCCTGAGGGTTAGCATTGACCAGAAACTCAACTGGACTTGTCATATAAATACTGACTCCAACAGCAGGTCAGAGGCTACGAATCCTGCACTAAGTATCTCACCTCCTGACCTCCCAAAGCCTATTCCTTGTCTCTAGGTACAAATTAGGAGTGTTGTAGAATACTCCCCACTTGCCTGGATGAGGGCAGCTCCCACAACAATTTCAAGAAGCTTGACATGGACAAGGAAATAACAGCCCACTTGGTTGATTGGCACCACATTCACATCCACTGCCTCCACCACTGATGCTCAGTAGTAGCACTGTGTACTGTCTACAAGATGCACTGCAGAAATTCACCAAAGATCCTCAGACAGCATCTTCCAAACCCACAGCCACTTCCACATACAAGGACAAGGGCAGCAGATACATGGGAACACCACTACATGCAAATTCCCATATCAGACACTCACTATCCTGACTTGGAAACAGATCACCATTCCTTCACAGTTGCTGCGTCAAAATCCTGCAATTTCTACCACAATTGCATTGTGGGTTTATCTACAGCATGTGGATTGCAGTGGTTCAAGAAGGCAGCAAACCTTGATCTTCTCAAGGTCACCTAGGTATGGACAATAAATGCTGGCCAGATAGAGATGCCCTCGTCCCATTAGTCAATAAAAAACACAAAATACACAGACAACGATGGTGCCTTTGCACATACCAACTGGGGAACATACCAGGCCGGAAAGCTGGTCCCAAAGATATGAAAGTGTATCTCTAAATGTCTAATATCCTCCAATCACATCTTTCCCTGCACCTCCCCACCACCAAAATTAAAGTAATCTGTACTAATAACTAATATTTAACTGAATCAGGATGGTTACTTGTGACCAAACACACTGTCACCAGCACCCAGCATCACTGCAGACCCTCATGCCTTACAAAGATGCTACAGATCAAGAGGTACTGATCCAAATGAGGAAGGATTATTCTAAGACAGCAAATACAGGCAGGTTATTTTAACCATTCTTCACTAAAACCCATTGTCACAGGATTGCAGCCAATATCATTAACTCCAACGTGACTCACCTCTAAACTAACTGCAACAGTCCTGATTTAAAACATTTCAGGGCAAAATTCTTTACACATGGGGTGAGATTTAAAACTAGATAGCAATGGAATAGGTGACAATGATCATCTCACTTGCACTCAAGGAAGAAAGGAAAAGAAGAACACGCTGGCACAGTCAGATGAAATCGGCTGGGTGGATTCTCACGGGTAAGATAAATAACAACATAGATTTGTCATGCTTAATAGCACATTTCTGTGCTACAAACACAATAAAGTTCTTTGTCATCCTACATTTATACCATTATAGGAAGTTTGAGTTGAATACCAGGCAGAGACAGAGTCATATGTGATAGCCCTGCTCCAACACCATCTCCAAACTGGGTTCTGAAATGATTTCAGTTGTTAAAAAGGTAAATAAGTTGAAAGTATTTTCCTTTTGGTTATAAAAACCCTAACTTGCTGACCACAACATTAGTGTAAAACTGCAGATAGTCTCCCAGCCCCCAACCCAACCTTGAACTTGAGTCTCATCAATCTCCGAAATCAAATAGCTGGAACTAGACCAAATCAATTCCACAATTTCATGTCTTGCTCACTTACCCAGAATGTATTCCAGCTGAAAAGCCAGAGTCACTGCCAAAGGGTCTGAACCAAAAACTCCTTTGTTCAAAGCCTTCCTCTGCTCTGCTTTCAATTACCTCCAATATCCTGTTCACCTACCTAATTTTAAACATTTCTTTTCCCTCTAAGTTCACCACACCCTTTCCAGTCTGTACAGCAATTTATCCTGCATCTCCCTTCTTCCTTACTTAACCTACTCAGCACATGTACTTCATGCAATTGTTTGAGGGAATGGAGATGGAAAGGAAACAAGAAAGAATTTAAGAACCAGGTTGCAACATGTTAGAAAACAATTCAGTTTAGGGTCTAAAACAAATTTTGTTTCAGGATTCATATGTTTGTAGAATCCCTAAAGTGTGCAAACAGGTCGTTCGGCCCAACAAGTCCATACGGACCCTCAGGGCACCCACCCAAACCCATCCTCCTACAACCCACCTAACCTACACATCCCTGGGCACTACAAGCAATTTAGCATGGCCAATCCACCTAGCCTGCACATCCTTGGTCTGTGGGAGGAAACCGGGGCACCTGAAGGAAGCCCACACAGACATGGGGAGAACGCACAAACGCCCAAGGGTGGAATTGAACCCGGATCCCTGGCATTGAGAGGCAGCAATGCTAACCACTGAGCCACCATGTCGCCCGCTGTGAATGTATGAACAAGGCACAAGAGTTGGCCACTCAGCCCTTCAAGCCTGCTCTGTCATTTGATAAGATCACAGCTGCTTAAAATCTACATTCCTGCAGCTTCCTGAGAATCCTTCATTCCCTTGGTAATCAAGAATTTCACCTATGCCTTAAAAATCCTTAAATTTCACATTCACTGCTTTTTTGAGGAACGTGAATTCCAAAGACTCAATCCTGAGAGAGAAAATGTTTCCTCGTCTGTGTTTTAATTAGGCACCACTGTTTTAAAAAAAAACAATGATTCCTCTTTCTAGCTTCTCCCAACATTCAACAGTCAAGTTCCCTCAGGATCTTAAATGCTTCAATTAAGCCACCTCCAACTCTTCTAAACTCCAGAGGATACAGGTCTAGCCTTTCCCCATAAAAGCAATCGCTCAGTCAAGACATTAGTCCAGTAATACCTTCTCTGAACTGCTTCCAATGCAGTACACTCTTCTGTAAGTTGTGCCCCAGTACGATACACAGTACTACCGATGTGGTCTAACCAATGTCTTGTATGACTAAAGTATAACCTCCCTACCTGCGTTCAGTTGCCCTTGCAATAAACCGTAACATTCTATGAGCTTTTCTGATTGCTTGCTGTACCCGTACACTGACCTTCTGCAATTCATGCACTTGAACACCAGATCTCTCTGCAACCCAGAGCACTGCAGCCCCTCACAATCTAGATAATATGTTTCTTTCTTTTCTTTTCTGCCACAATGCACAATTTCACACTTTCCCACATTGTACTTCATTGCCACTCTGCCCATTCACTTAACCTATCTCTATTCCTTTGTAGGCTCATGACCTATTTACAGCACACTTTGCTACCTATCAATGATGTGGAGGTGCCAGTGTTGGACTGGGGTGGACAAAGTCAGAAATCACACAAGACCAGGCTATAGTGAAACAGGTTTGTTTGAAATCACAAGCTTTTGAAGCCTCAAACTGGTGTTGTGAGATTTCTGACTTGTGTTATCAACAAATTTAACTACCATACTTTTGATCCCTGTACGTAGCCCATTTATATAAATTGTAAAGAGTTGAGGCTCCAGCACCGAGCCTTGTGGCACACTCGTGACATCCTGTCAGCCTGAAAATTATCTGCTTATTCCTGCGCTGTGTTTCTGGTTAACAAGCCAATCTTCTATCTGCCCCCAAACCACAAACGTTTATTCTGCAATAAGCTTTGAATCGACTCAGCGACAATTTATTTTAACAAGCAGTGTTTTCACCAATTGGTCTCTAAACTGGGATAACTACATAAGCAGGGAGGAGAGTGGAAAACATAACATCTGTCAAAGCTCTCAGCTTCTGAGGGAGAGGACTGTCACTTTGGGAAGCTTCTCACAGCCCAACCTTTCTACTATTCTACTTTCTGCAATTCCACTTTTCCGCCCAACACTTGTGGAATCATTGTCTGTAGAAGAAGTAAGGGTCTGCAATACTTTAGTACTCTATTATGTCTCCTACAAATGCATATTGTTCCTTGGAGTACCCAGGAGATGAGTGATGGGGGCCCTTGAATCTGGCCAAGTCCATCCAAGGTTTTCACCTGTATTTCTAATAGTCAGCTCTGGAAAGTGGTCAAGAAAGAGAGCCTTGGCTGATTTTTTTATGTTTTCACTACACAGTGCAATAATTGTCCTTCAAAATAAGAGGACTAAGCCAGAAACAGACTGAATCAAACAAACAGCTCATTGTTGTTTATGGAACCAACCTTGCTGCTCACATTTTTGGCAACAATATTTGTCAATGTAAAATAAGGGACCACACTTCAGAAGTAATTTATTTGCTGAAAGTATGTTAAGGAATGTATCACCTTCAAGCTTTCCATTCATGTTCCAACCACCCCCTGGTGGAGGTAAACCTAGTTCTCTTAAAATATCATTTGGTTCAATCTGAGCCAAGCTTTCTTCAAATGTACAATTCAACGCAATTCATCACAAACTCTTCACGTACCTGTCCATTCAGGTGTACATCGACAATTGTATGTGTTCACTCCATCCACGCAGGTACCACCATTCTGACATTTGTGCTCAGGGCAATCATCAATGTTAATTTCACAGTCCTTCCCACTGAACCCTGCCAAACACAAGATGGAATTTGATTCATGGATTATCTTGCAACGTAAAACAAACAGTCATGTTCTGTAACTAACACAGATGTTCCAGCAACAAATCAACGAGTCACAGTCTCAAAAGCAAAGCTTCATTCTCTCTCTTTCAACGTGACGTTCTGATTCCAAGAACTGGCTTTCCCAAAACTCAATCAAGAGAAACACATTTTAACTTGCACATGTTGGCTAGTCAAAGCTCAAGATACAGCCATCACTGCATCCAAATAGCCTTGTCAAGTGCTTGGGCATATGACAACAAAGAAACTCAAAACCAAACACCAGAACCATGGTGATAAAATGTGAGGCTGGATGAACACAGCAGGCCAGATACTATTTTAACCAGAGCCATCGTGACCTTGTTTGTGTTGGAAATGTCACTTTGTACTGCAGTTTTACTGACGCCCCAGAATGGAGCAGCCAAGAAAACCCTCAGAGTGGAAGTGTAAGCCAATTCCATTAGCCAACCATATGATTTCTGTTTGCTCAATTCCAAAGTCAAACCCATCTTGAGCACAGGATTAAATGCCAGGCCCAATTTGAAAACCAGATCACTGCGTACTGCCACTTAAATCAAAATGCGGTGTACAAATGAGCTGTATTCGGACTAGCAGATCAAGTCCTGCAGCTCCAATGTGCACTCTTGTACGTTAAGTACTTCCATCAATATCCTCTTGTACTGTTTCCAAGAAGCTTGTTTTCCTAGCACTACACATCCTGTAACATTGTGAAACTTGGTTTCCTGCAAACCCTTTCCCCACAGGCAACTGCCTTGCCCAGTTAGTGCGATAGCTCCTAATTGACCTTGGAGCAGAGTTAATAATGTCAAGAGGGACCCGCTATTGCAGCTAATTGTTTAAGTAATTCACCTGCAATTTCAGTTTAAATGTTTCCTCATTGGCAAAACACATTTCCTGGCCAAGATCCTCAGTCAGATTAGAAAACAAAATTGATACATCTGCAGGAGCATACAGCCACAAGTTCAAAGTGATAGAGAAGAAATTACAAAAGCAAGTGGCAAACAAGAACGGAATATGCTGCCTTCAAATACAAAAATCTTTCAAATAGAGGGGGCAAAAAGGTCATTGCCTTAATTAATTGCCAGTGATTCAGGGAGAGTGGGCAAGACAACTATTCATTGATCTCTCTTCCATAACTGTGAGAGCAACACGTTACAATTTTATCTAAACAGAAACTCAGAATCTGGACAAGGTGGTCGGCAGTGACCAAAACAAAACGACTCATTAGGACATCCTAAGTTTTATAGCTGCAATTATCAGCGTGTTAAAGCAGGGCTTTTAGGCTCATGTACTTCTGACAGTCAATTAGTGACTCTGATCATAGTCAGTGATTCTAGGGCATGCCCTCAGTCAGCTATTCACTTAGGGATTGAGGGCAAGATTAAACCAGATGGTCGTGGTCACTAATAGCTCCAGTCTGTTGGCACTGTGTGCCCAGCCCTAATCATGTAAACAGAATTTTTAGTAGACAAAAGATGATTTTCTTCTCCTTTCTTCCTCATGATGTTTCCTAACCTCTTTACCATGATGCTGAATCAAACTGGAGTACAAGTGCTTGTGTGGAACAGGGTTTTGGTAATCTGTGCACATGCTGGGTGGTTACCAAATTGCATAGCCTTCAGACTTAAAGAGGAGAAGACTATTTAGCCCTGAAGCATGCTGCCCCACAAGATCATAGCTGATCGGATTGTAGGCTTAATTTCATTTTTTTACCTCCTCAACCCTTTGTTAATCAAAAATCTGCCTAACACAGCCTTGAATACATCCAATACCACAGCCTCAACTGCTCTCTGGGCAAGACAATTTCAGAGTAACAACATCTGGAGAAGAAATTTCTCCTCACCCCTGTCTTAAATGGGAAATCCCTTATTTTTAAACTCTGCCCTGTTTCTACATCCACCAGTGAAGAGAAACATCCCATCATCTAACTTTCAAGTCCCCTCACAATCTGGCATGTTTCACTAAGATCACCTCTCATTGTTCTAAACTTCAAGGACCTAATCCAGCCAACCTCTCCTCACAAAAAACCACTTCGTCCCAGCAATCAGCCAAGTGAGTCTTCTCTGAACTGCTTCCAATGCGAGCATATCCCTCAATTAAGGAAACTTGTACAAAGTACTCCTCGCACTTTTTCAGAAATGGTCTGTACTGTTGTACCAAGGGATATTGAGGGTTAAGTCACAGTTGACTCCCTGGACCTAAGCTATTCACAAACTTAGCGAGTGGAGTGGATGGGGATAAGGTGCTGTCAGCAGATGGCAATCATATAGAGGAAGCCTGGCTCAATAATTCCTCTCTAACGACACAGTGGTTTACAGCAATACCACATCATTGCCACATGGACTATATCTAACATAATACAAACCAGCAGTCACCGCTGGAAGCTTCCCAGTGTGAGTATGCAATTTATACAGAGAATTCTGCATTGGTGTTCAAAGAGAGCAAAAACTAAAACTCACTTTGGACAGAGGAATCATTCCTCATTTGAATTCCTTGTATTGGGTTTTCCTGTGACACATGTGGTACAATGGGCCTTATTTCTCCTAATAAAGAACTATGTGCAAGCATGTGCACTGCCTTAACCTCAGAAGAGTTGGTCTGATGTCCCCTTCTCTGCAGATATATAGGACCTTGCTCAACAATCCTCGCTGCAGCACAATTGAAACTTCGAAAATCTTGCAGCAGCAGATCCAGGTTAAATTGAGCTGTGTCCTCTCAAACACATTCTGACTCAACAACAGTAATATTGCTGATAATCACAGAACGAAACACTGATTACCTACACGAAGGTCCATACCAGCTCTCTACATTAGCAATTCAGCCAGTCCCACTAACTTTCTATTCACTGAGCTCTGCAAAGTCTTTCCGCTTCAAGTAATCATCCAATTCATTTTTAAAAGCCATGATTGAATCTCCCTTCAACACAATCACAGATGGATTTCAGATCCTAACGACTTGTTCCTGATAACAGTTCTCCAGCTGGCAGCAGTGGGTTCTAAGCAATGAGTAGGCAACAACTCAAATCGTTGCTGTATCATTTTTGCAGATTGAGAGCCGGATGCACTTTACTCACTCTCTGTCTGGCAATTCTTATGTTGATTTTCTTTTCCCCCTTTCCTACTCCTCTGCAAAATCTTAAACAAGGATGTGCCATCATCAATCACTACGTGACTGCCATCACTCTGGCGCTTGGCACCTCACCAGAATCTGAGCATTAGCACACTTTATTACTTAATTAAGTTTTAAGTACAGAAGATTGAGGGTTGATCTGATCCAGGAATGCTGGAAACCTTTCATGGATTTGATTCTGTAGATAGAGACGAATTATTTCCCCTGGTGAGGGAAATCAAGAAGCTATGGACACAACCTTAAAATCAAAGCCAAGTCCCTTGGGATGCAAGTGGGAAAACACGGATTCTAATATACGGCAGTGCAATCTCTGTGGATGTTGGGGCTATTGGAACTTCCAAGACACAAATAGATAGCGAAATACTCCAAAATACAGCACATGCTGGAAATCTGAAATAAAAGCAAAAGGTGCTTGAGAAACTCAGTAAGTCTGACAGCATCTGCAGGGAGAGAAAAAATAGAGTTAACATTCCCAGTGCACTATGTCTCATTTGGAATTTGCTCCGTTGGGATATGGAGAGATTTTGAGGTACAGGTACATTTGGGGTGCACCACCAACTTGACTAAAATGAATGCTGAGCATCTTTCTCCAGTTCCCAGCTCTTACCTGGCAGGCAGTTGCATTCGTAGGTTAGGTCATTGTTGATTGGTCGGCAAGTGCCCCCGTTCATGCATGGCGATGACGAGCAGGGGACATAAACACTCTCACAATTGTTCCCAGTGAATCCAGGTTTGCATAGGCAGCGGTATGATCCTGGTATGGTTAGGCATGTCCCACTGTTCTGGCACAGAACCTCAGTAGAGCATTCATCAATGTCAGTCTGGCAGTGAGATCCGGTGTAGCCTGGGAGGCAGCTACAGGTGTAATTGTCTCTTGAACTGCTGCATTTACCCCCATTAGCACATGGCTGAGAGGCACAGGAATCCACATGCTGGCAGTTTTTACCTGTTGAGAAGGCAAAGAAGATAGTGAGATTGAAGGTCTCTCCCTTGTCACCACATTTGTACAATTTTGCATCATTGAATATAGCCATGGCTCCAAGTCAGAAAGGTTTGGGTTCACGTCCTGCTCCAAATACTTTCGGCAATTATTTGGTACTGACAGTGCTGCACTGTCACAATTGTCATTTTTCAGATTAATCAAAGCTCAATCTGCACTCTCAGGTGGACAATAAAAATCTTATGGCACTTCAAACAAGTGTTGGGGTCTCTCTCCATGCCCTGAACATGATTCACCACTCAACCAAAAAAAAACCCCATGACCAAGCAAAGTTGCAAAAACACTGGACAGCACCAAACACACTTTTCCCAACCAGCCTGTCCCGTTCACCAGGTTAGGAGATCTCTTCACCTCAAAGCATCATGTAATCAATTGCTTGAAAAGGAGAAAAAGATCAAATACACAAAGCCAATCTGGATCATCAATCTGGAAAATTCCTCTCCTTTTCATTTAGTTCGACAATTCATTTAACTCTCAGTTGTTTGGAGACCTTGCTAAATAGGAATTAGCTGCAAAACAAGTCTACTTCTCAAGATACAAAAATAAAGTTGCTGGAAAAGCTCAGCAGCACCTGTGAAGTAAAAAAGATCAGAGTTCAAGTTTTGGGTGCAATGACCCTTTTCTTCACAGACCTGCTCAGCTTTTCCAGCAACTTCTGTTTTTGTTCCTGACTTACACCATCCACAGTTCTTTTGGTTTTTACTTCTCAAGATAATTTATCAACTTGGTAGTACCAACTGTATTTGAAAACTGCTACAGAAAGGCAAGCTATTCAGTTTATTAGCATTAAGTTTATTTAAACTCGGGCTTTTTTTTCAATCCACTTTCCAAGTTATACTTGGAAATGATGCTTCTGGAGTGTAGATGCTGATAACCTCCAAAACTACATCTCGTTGGTCATTCTTTTACAACTGAGATTATTTCCTGATAACTGTCAGCATGTGTCAATACAAATGCTTCCTAGCTGCTATGACTCATTGCAAAGTTCCTGCTACCCCTCCTGCTGAGATCAATTAACTGCCCAGATGAAAATTATGGTTTATTTAAGGGGTAGCAAATTGCATGTTTTATTATTTTGACATTTTATTTAATTTAGTCCATCCAGCCATATTGTGTCACATCTCTGGAGCAAGTGAGACTTCATTCTGGGCCTCTGTGCCCAGAGGTAATGACACTACCACTGCACCAGAACAGTCCCTTACACTCTTGCATGTTATTCACAAGGACTTCCAGAAGAAATGTGACGTGTCACACAGCACACTGACTTCACTTTAACATCAGCTAACAAAGGCAGATTATTGGCAGAGGCTGGGGTCAATGGGCAGAAATGTGACGAATGGTTTCTCTCAAAAATCAATGATGGGCCTCAGCTGTTCACCATATTTATTAATGTCTTAGATGAGGGAGCAGAAAGTTGGAGATCCAAATTCACTGGTGACAGAAAGATAAGTGGTAATGCAAACAATGCAGGTGAAAACATGAGAAAGGGATAGTCATAGATCAAATGATGGGCAAAACAATAGAAAATAGATTTCACTGTAGGTAAACGGGACGTCATTCACTTCAAAACAAAACTGAGCAGGGTACTTTCCAAATGGTGAAAAAGCAATAAACCCAGGGGCCCAAGTCAACAAAGCATTAAAATGTCACAAATAGGAATTTAGAGAGCTTGAAGTAGATGTCATTAGAAGTCATGCTTCAGCTCTATAAAACCCTAGTTTGTCCACATTCCTTTGGAAAGATACAGTGGCCTTGGAGAGAGGGAAAGCAGTGCAGATTTTCAAACATGAAACCTAGCTTGCACAGGTTGAATCGTGAAAAGAAATTGCACATACTGGGCTTGCATTCCCTAGAATTGAGAAGTTATGGAGTGATTTAATCAAAGTTTTCAAGGTGCTCAGGGGAACTGATAGTGTGGAGAAAAGCTATTTCTCCTAGCTGGGGAGTCCAACATGGGCATAGTCAAATATTAGACCCAGAGCTTTCAGATATTCAATCAGCAACCACTTCAACATGAAAATGGTGGAAGGGGTTTGGATGTCTCTTCCATAAAATGGCAACTGACATCGGTTGTAAACTAAAGAAATGATTGGAGATAGATAATCTCGTCTAACAGTCAATAATCTGCCCTTGTTAGCTGCTATGAAAGTGAAGTCAGTGTGCTATTTGACACTTCACATTTCTTCTGCAAGTCCCTGTAAATAACATGCAAGATTGCAAGGGGCTGTTCTGGTGCAGCGGTCGTGTCATTACCTCAGGCACAGAATGAAGTCCCACATGGTCCAGAGATGTGCCACAACATGTTTGGATGGACTGTTAACAGAAAGAATATGTGAAAAAAGATAGGTATTTGGGTTAAATTGCAGATAAATTGCATGATCTCTTAAATGGCTGAAGGTGTTCAAGGAGCTACAGGGATTACATGGGCTCCTTTTAACGTTTCTAGGTTTCATTTGGCAGGAAGTTTTTGAAATTGTGACATGGTAGATTCCAGCTGTCAACCTAGATCAGGTGGTCACTCTTACCTATCCATCCTTGCTGGCAATCACATTCATACTTCTCGAGGGTAATGAGACGGCACGTTCCTTTATTTTGGCAAGGATTGTTCAGACAGACATTGGTGACACTTGTCTCACACCGTTCACCCGTAGATCCCAAAACACAGTGACACAATCTTTGTAATTTCCCTTCTGTGACTGAAGTGCGGCATGTCCCTCCATTGAGGCAGGGTGAAATCTGGCAGGGGTCTGAATGCTGGCAGTATTCACCGACAAATCCTGACTGACACCTAGAGAGAGAAGAGAGGTGCAAAGCTCAAAATTGGTCACTTATGTCTTGTAGAGATGGCTGAAAGAACTGGTATACAAAACCCCCACTTGGATGTGCATCTAAACATTCAATATTTGGCAAATATCTCAAAATCAAACTAAAATCCAAAGGTAATTAAAAGTCAAGGCAGATAGCTAACCATGCACGCCCATACCCGAGAAGCTGCATATCAAACCTATAAAGTTCAGCACATCCCACCACTGCCATTCTCCCAGTGTCTGCATGGGTTTCGTCTGGGTGCTCCAGCTTCCTCCCACAGTCCAAACATGTGCAGGTCAGCTGGATTGGCCATGCTAAATTACCTGTTGTGTTCAGGGATTTGTAGATTGTTTGGGGGGGGGGGGAAATGGGTCTGGGTGAGATGCTCCGAGGGTCGGTGTGGGCTTGTCCAGCCAAGGGCCTGTTTCTACACTGTAGGGATTCTATGAAATTGCCTCAGAGGAACATAGGGAAGATGTTTGAAAAGATTGACAGGCAGAGAAAGAACTTCATATAGCCATCCAGATGCCTTTTAAATGTTGTAATCATACCAGCCTCCAGCACTTCCTCTGGCATCTTGTTCCGTACATGCACCACCCTCTGCTTGAAAAAGTTGCCCCTTAGGTTCCTATTAAACCTCTCCCCTTTCACCTTAAACCTATGCCCTCCAGTTTTGGACTCCCCTACCATGGGCAAAAGATCTTGTCTATTTATCCTATCCATGCCCCTCATGATTTTATAAACTTCCGTAAGGCCACCAGTCAGCTTCCCATACTCCAGGGGAAATAGCTCCAGCCTGTTTAGCCTGTCCTAATTGCTCAAACCCTCCAACCCTGGCAGCGTCTTTGTAAATCTTTTCTGAACCCTTTCAAGTTTCACAATGTCCTTCCTATAAGAGGGAGATCAGAATTGCAGACAACATTCCAAAACTGGTGTAACCAATGTTCTGTACAGCTGCAACATGACCTCCCAATTCATAAACTCGATGCACTGGCCAACAAAGGCAGTCCAAACACATTATTCGTTATCCTGTCTACCTGCAACTCTACTGTCAAGCATTCAGTTCAGATCTCTTGCCTTGATCAAAGAAATGCTACATCTCTTAGTAGGCAGGTTAGAGATCCAAACAGAGTAGATTGGGCAGACAAAATATACTTTTCTTGGGTCAGAGGAAGGTTAAACCTACCATTGTCTCATGCCATGGCAGGAGTAGCCAATGCTTGAAAGTAATACATTAATCAGTACTGTTTTGAAAATTAACATTTTTAAAAGTATTCAGTTGACCTGTCTATCAGAGCACATTGCACAGGGAAACTAATGAAAGCAAGTAGTCTTTTTTGGCTTTAATCCTTTTCTCAGGGAATGTTTTTCTGCCATACACACTCACTGTTTCTTGTACCACATCACAAATACATGAAGCGAACATTAAAGTGACTTGGTATCCATCACTGCAATCAGTGAGGTACACCTTTATTTCATGTGGCACTGTTTTGGCAATTCGCCAGTTTGGGTATTTGATGACCAATATGTGAGGAAACAACCAAACAATGCGACAGATGTGACATTACACCACTGAAGTCACAAAGATCTTATTGTTTGAACTCCATCCCGCAGGCTGACCACAAGAAGTGTGGAGAAGGAGTAGGAAAGGGATGGACTAAGAGAAGAGAAAGATATGGGGTCATTGTTTAGGCATACCACAAGAAGCTGCTTTCATTGGGTGAGGGAATAAATAGGGCATCTATCACAAAGCTACAAAACATGGATATCTGACTGAGCATGAATTGCCTAGGAGAGCTGCTACCATTCATGAAAACAGAAACCAGCAGACATAGCAACACAAAAAAAAGGAACAGCATTTGAAAATCAAATTAAGTTGAATCAAAATGTTGGTTTGCAGAGAAGTGGATATTGGTTCAATATTTCAAGAGCCTTCAGAATCCATTTGAAGATCAAAGCACTACATCGGCCAGGAAAGAAGGTTTTGCATGAAAATTGTATTCTTATCAAATAATTTCACCACACCCTTATAAAGCCAATTAGGCCTTTGCTTAAAAGATATAAGTGATTCAGACTCTATTACGGAAAAGATAAAATAGGAATGCGACTGAACATCACAAAATGAGTTTGACCAATAACGTGACAAAGGGACTCTGAAAATCAAAGAGATACTTACAGCCTGGATGGCTAGTGAAACAGCAAATAAATAAGAAAGTGCTAGACAGTGGAACGGATGACTCAATCTGGTTCTCTCTCTGCTGGGTAGCTTCTGGGCACAAAGTTCTGGCAAATGTCATGGTAACATGACTCATACTACTACCATTTCCGTCAATAGGCTTAGAATTTTCAAAACTAATACAGGAGGGGCTTCACCAGCAGAAGAAAGGAGGAAGTGCAAGTGAAGTGTTTCACAGGCAATAGGGAATCTTGTAAAATGCACAATCTTCACGCATCTATTGCATAGAATGTTTAGAGCTCTTAACTGGCAAAGCAAGAGTTAACACTAAACATGAGCAACATTTTCAGTGATTGAATTATACACTTATCAAGTATCACTGCACTACACAAAGTCGTATTCTTTGGGCTTGCATTCCTACACTCTGGGAAATGCTCACAACCCTGTTTCCTTCCTGCCCACGTCTGCCAGTTACCTGCTGTCATCACATTCCTTCAGGTTACACAGAACATCTGTTGAGAAACCTCTACCCGCACCAGCCCAGCTCATGTTCCTGCCCCAATCTCAGGCCATGAATTAAAACGAGCTGACATACACCTTAAACAGGTGTCAAATACAAAAGATTACTTGGCAATCCAGTAATTGAATAGTTCCAACACAGAGGAGGCTATTCGATCAACTGTGGGCATGTGCAAGAGCAACCCAGGCAATTTCACTTGCTTGCCTTTTCCCCTGTAATCTTTCTGTATCTTCCTGCAATACCCTTTATCTAGGAACCTTGCCCTTTACAGTGGATGATCTCCTTTAATCTCACTGTACTGAGTCTACAGCTCACTATTGTTGTTTACCACACCCTATATATTTAAAAACATGTGCTGTAACTTGGCAATATCATATTTCCTCTTACTTTGACTTGGCAAGGTGACAAGCAGAGAGTATTCCATCTCACACAGCCGTGGAGATGGTGAGAACTGCAGATGCTGGAGAATCCGAGATAACAAAAGTGTGGACCTGGATGAACACAGCAGGCCAAGCAGCAAATTAGGAGCACAGACAAGTTTAGGGGGGTCTCGTGGTGATTTGCTTACTGCAGATTTCCTGGTGTCTGATCTACTTGTGAATTCACACAATTTATAGGGTGGCATGGTGGCTCAGTGGCTAGGACTGCTGCCTCATAGTTCCAGGGGCCTGGGTTCAATTCCATCCTGAGGCGACTGTCTGTGTGGAGCTTGCATGTTCTCCCTTAGTCTGCGTGGGTTTCCTCCAGATGTTCCAGTATCCTCCCACCGTCCAAGGATGTGCGGGTCAGGTGGATTGGCTGTGGGGGATGCAGGGTTACAGGCACAGGATAGGGACTGAGTCTGGGTGGGATGCTCTTCAGAGAGAGTCAGTGTGGACTCAGAGCGAATGGCCTGCTTCCACATTGTGAAGATTCTGTAGGTCACTTGCAATTTGCTTTCTGGTTAATGGCAACCCTCTGGATGCTGCTAGTGGGGAATTCAATGATGCTGTTGCCACTGAACATCAAGGAGAATGTGCCAGGAATCTGAAGCCCTCCCTTCTGCAGCATCTCTTCCATCACACATTCATCTGTTCTATCCTTATACTCACATGGGGCACCAGGCAGAATGCCAATTACTGCCTTGGAGGTCCTGCTTACAAGTTTATTTCTTAGCATCCTAAAATCTGCCTGCAGGACCTCATCCCTCATTTTGTCCATGTTGCTGACACCACCAAGTAGTATGACCACAGTCTGTTTAGCCTCACTGGTCAAAATGTTCTGCAGTCGCTCAATGATATCCTTGACATGAGCACAAATGAAGCAACATATCCTCTTAGATACATGTCTGCAGCCACTACAACACAATCTTCCCCCTACTCCAACAAAATAAGAGCTCAACCCCAAAACTCAGTGTTAGTTTATTCACTTAGCCAGGCAAATCTGCTGAACTCAATGTTTATCTCTCCACTTAAAAACATTCAAGTAAACATTCAACTCCGCTAATTCTCAAAGAACTTGCAGCTCTTCAAAGTTGACCATAAGTGGCCCATGATCAACACAAGTTGGTCATGCCCTTTGGGAAAAAAAAGATGGGAGGACAGAAAATAATTACATGCACAATGGTTGGAGCAGCACAGTTTGTGTGGTAAGTTTGAAAAATATGTGTAAATTATATTTATGCTTGTGATATTTAATGTAAAAAACGATTTACAAGTATAGTACAAATCATGAGTACTGAGCACAGTTTGTTCATTGTATCTAAATGAAGGTGGTCACGATACCAGAAATAAATATGCTCAAGAGCCTTCTTCAGTACGCAAAGAAAATCTTTCCTTTACTCGACCCTGTTCCCATGAACAGCAAACAGCAAAGAGCTTCCTGAACAGGTGCATGTCTGGCCGTATTGTACATCCACATAGTTGTTCAAAGTTTTTCCAACTTCCTGAACTGCAAGGGGACTGGGTGAAGCACTGACTAAGAACACTGGCTTGTCACCTCAAAAACCCAGTACTGATTTTCAAACCAGAATCCTGCAGGTGAAAATCTCCTCTCTCCAATTGCTTCTCTAACCCTGCACAAGACGAGCTTAGGCAGTTTCAAATCAGCCATGAGTTGGCTCATGTGTGTACTACAAATACCTTTGAATTCAGTATAAATGATAACCACCCAAAAGGGCCAGAGAAATAGAAGATGTGAAAAAAAATCCCAAGCGTTGTAACTGCAGAAGTGTTTCACACATAGGGATTAAGATACATTGTTGGGTCAAAGTAAGATATAACATGTAATATTCATAATTCAGTTGTTCTGGAACTTATCCAATGGGGAGAAGATAAATTGGGACAGTATCCTTTTTCCTAAAAGGAATGTATAGTTTTTCTGTGTGCTTCAAACTTCCCCAAGTAAAAAGGACAGATGTTGGAACCAAAGTGTAACAAAGAATGAAACAGGAAAGTAAATTCAGGGCATTACAGAAAAACCAATGGAAGTCCACACAATAGTCTGGAACTTCTACTTGATATTTTCATGCATAACACAGAATTCACTAGATTCGCTTAAATAGCTGGGCTTTTTGTACAGTTTCAGTAACCTAGCAAATACCACAAGGTCTTTTTTTCTGTTGCACCATATTTGAGATTAACAGTTTAAATCAGTCAGGCACTGGACTGCAGCCAGAAGAATCAGACGATATACTAGTCACCAACCTTTTTAGGGCACTCACGGCCACCTCTCGCAATGTTGGTTTCAATGTGACACAAATCATTTCAAATAAACACAAATATTGTCGCTTCACCAATGATCTTCTTCCTACCCCAATAACTGCATCTCCTCAAACATGTAAACATCGGTAACTGTGCAAGTCAATTAATAATCTAACTGTGTAGACCCTCAAATTCCTAAATAAATGGATAGGATGAACAGTCCATCCCCAGGGTAGGAGAGTCCAAAAGTAGGGGGATAGGTTTAAGGTGAGAGGGGAGAGATTTAAAATGGGCCCTAAGGGGCAACCTTTTCACGTCGAGGGTAGTGCATGTACGGAATGAGCTGCCTGAGGAAGTGGAGGTGGCTGGTACAATGATAACATTTAAAAAGGTGTCTGAATGAGTATATGAACAGGAGAGGATTTAGTTGTATATATGGGCCCAATGCTGGCAAAAGGGACTAGATTAATTTAAGATATCAGGTTGGCATGGATGAGCTGGACTGAAGCGTCTGCTTCCATGCTGTACATATTGACTCTACATATAAGCAAGTTGGTCCTGGTTCAAGTTTCACCTGCTCCAGACGGTGTACAATAACATTTCCGAGCAGGTTGATTTGAAAATATTGAAAAGGAGGAGAGGGGGAGTTGGGGAAGTTTGGGCAGGTTTACACACTTCATGCCCAGGCAATTTAACAACTTAGAAACTCTGATTTCACTTCTTATCACATGAAAGTGAATGGAACAAAGAGAATCTCTTTTTTGGAGCTAAACAGTTCATGGTATAACATTGGCCAGCTCCAATTTCATCTCGAAATCGACACCTCTGCCAATTCAAAGTCAATTGCCCATAAGCAAAAAATCAAGAAAGAAATAACAAAGTTAAATCAAAAATCTGATCCTCAAACACAACAGAACTACGCTCACTGTACCTGGTATACACAGGTGGCTGGTGAAACACCTGCACAGGTAACTCCTTGCATCAGGGCACAGCATGTTGAAACGTTCCAATGTTGAGATGCCCTGACCAAGACATTTGTCAAATTTGTCTCCAGCACAGTTTTTGCTTATAAAGATTTAGACATAGGTGGAGAAAGGCAAGAAAGAAACAGCCAGATGTGTATTATCGTTGCTTATTTACTCGCCAGGTTGTCAGAGGGAATCAAGAGTACAACTGGCCAAGAATGATTTAATTCAACAATTGTTCCTTCAGACAGCAAACTTTATGTTAGAATTTCCTTTCACATAGCTCTTTCACATTGTACAGCATAGTTTGACAGTCACTCAAGTACTTTCAAAGTCTTGGATTACTTCGACTCTGTGGACCTACCCTAAGCAATTTAATTCTATTTGGGCTTACATTTGTTTGAATAATTTGTGTGAACTGAAGTCCCATTGGTCCTGAATATTTGGAAACTGTTGTTCTTAGCACTGCAGCCACTTTGGTGGATAAATCAGAATACCAAGTTTAGTCATCAGCCAAGACTCATGCAAACTAAATGGAAGACAGATTTTAACTTGACCTGCGGCAGAACAAATCAATAGTTCCTAAGGATATCATGAATGAATTTCTGACCTGGGTGTACCTTGGCAATGGCCTGCTGCAAGATAGGCTGGAAGAGGATTATAGAGATGCAAGGACCAGGGAATGTACCTAATGATGAGTTGGTTTATTCTAACTGTGGAAAATCAGACAACATTTCACCGTGATTAGTGTTCATGAATCCACTTATAACATTGGATTTTGTTTAACTTAACCCCTGACACTGATACATCAGATTTTGTGATCAAATATGATTGGAAGCTTTTCACCCATCCTTACAGATATCTCAGAGACTGACTGTAATTTCAATGCCAAATGGGAGTAATTTATAACTTAAACCAATTTGCCAGAGGGGATGTCAGAAACATGGTCAATGCAAAATCGAAAGCTCAGCACGTTCCCCACTTTTCGAGATAATAAACCTTTGCAGCGTTTCAGGTGCTAACAAAATAAACGAGACTTAAAGTTGAGCACGGTTCGCGCACAAACACGAAGTACATGTCACACACACACACACCCTGTGGTTTCTTGGGCTGAAGACTACATTAAAATAGTGAAGAGGAACTTCAGCAGCAAATGGGATAAAATTATCTTCCCAAAGTGGAAAAATCCCAAAGGTAAGGGTAGAAAACAGTTCTGTTTTGTTAAACTTTCCCATAGGATAGTGGATTTATAAGAACACAAAAACTCGCTCGGTATTTTTAGCAATCTCGACCACACGGAGACGTGGTTCCATGTCTTTCATTCCTCTGCGTGAAATAAACAGAAACTCCCTCGGGCACCGAGAGGAACGGCTAAAAGCATTTCAGCACCAGGCCCTTGGCCAAGGCGTAGCCACATAGTAAATAAGATTATCACTGCATCAATTCCTCGGAGATATGTAGGACTGCAAGCACCAGCCACCCCTGTCATAATGTTCAGTCCCCATGACGACGGTGTGCAGCCTGTACGCCCATGCTCAATGCCCTGGCTATGGCAGCACTCCAGAACAAAGACTCACTGAACTGTTTCTAACAAGGCACTGCAGGGCCACACTGCAGATTAGCATTGAAGCGGAAGGGGCCAGCGATACTTTCAGAGCTGCCAGTCACATGATCTTCACACCACACACCTCGCCCTACAGCAGCACACAGCTAAGATTTAATTTTTTTTGTTTTTTAAAGAAAACACAATAACTTCAACTCAGCCCAACTTTGCTCCCCTGCAACTTGTCGTTTCGCGCTCAAGGACGGTCACAGGAGAGGTCCCACAAGTTGCCTTTCTTTCATGTGAAAGTCGGCTGTGGTTTGCCTGGGAAGGTTAGGCGTTCTGCAAAGCCCAAAATAAAACATCAATTCTGCAAATTCTTTGCACCATAGCCCACATGAAGTACAAAAATGGAGGAAAAAACAGGAAAAAGAGGGAGAGAAAGAATGAGTGATTGAATTTGGAAAGTGAAACTGCTCAAAGTGTCCAATTGGTCACCTTGGTCACCCCACTTGGTGATCATTTGGTCACCTTTGGTCGCTCCACTCGGGTAATCTATTAGGTACATTCACCTTCTTTATGTGCTCTCAGCTCCTTTACTAAAAGGAGCCTAGAGACATGCATCTTTCAGTTAGAACTCTATGCAATGCTGACAAGTGAGTTTGTGTTTCAGGGCCATTACCACTCTTCATTAATAATATGTCAGCCACTCCTTCGAAATGCAGAGCCCAGACTGCATTCTATCAGTATTGCAGCAGAGTATTTCAGAAATTGGGATCGGATTTCTGTGGGCACCCTCAGCCCTCTAAGGAGTCAGAAGGCGTGTGGGCTCTGATGCTTTGCCGTAGCTTTTCAATGAAATCTATAAGGCATTTAACAAAATATTTTTCATCTAACAGATGTGTCCTGTCCAAAGATGTGCAGGCTAGGTGGATTGGCCATGGGAAATGCAGGGTTACAGGAAAAGGGTAGGTGCTTGGATCTGTGTGGGATGCTCTTCAGAGAGTTGCTGTGGACTCAAAGGGCTGAATGGCCTACTTCCACAATATAAGGATCCTATGATTCAGTATTGCCAGCCAACTATTGCAAAAATGAGATTCGAGAGTGACAGCATTGGGAGTTACCAAATTCCTCTGGCCCAATTTGCAACAGAACAGTGCAGTCTTGGAATATTCTTGTCTGTAAAACCATAAATCTGAGATGAGCCAGGTTCTTTCTGCTGCAGAGGGATAGTTTTAATCAATTCTCCAAAAAAAAAGGGAACTCCCTGCCACCTTTCACCAATTTTATGATAGGCCAGCGAGTTTTGAGAAGATTTGGAGCTCAGGTTGAGGTTCTGGATGTGAGTTTGCTCGCAGAGCTGGAAGGTTAGTTTTCAGACGTTTCGTCACTTTTTTTTAAAATTTGAAAAAATATACTTTATTCATAGAATGTACAAAAAAAACAAACATTTATACACCTACCCAGTCATGCAAGCCGCTCTGGGTTACCCAGGGGGTACGTACACCAACTAAAGGCAAAAACAAAACAAAGAAGAACAAAAAAACAAAGCAAAGTAAATACCCTGGCAGTCGTCTCCCCGCACAGTCTCCATTGGCCCCTTGACCAGTTGGTGAAGGCGCCAGCTGGGTCCAGTTACCAGATAGGGCCCTTTTTTCTATTCTAGACGAGGGGTTTCATACCGTGGTCTTTCCCCACCGCGCTTTGGCGGCGGCTGCCCCAAGCTTTAGCGCGTCCCTCAGCACGTAGTCCTGGACCTTGGAGTGCGCCAGTCTGCAACACTCGGTAGGGGTCAGTTCTTTCAGCTGGCAGACCAGCACGTTGCGGGCAGACCAAAGAGCGTCTTTCACTGCATTGATGGTCCTCCAGGTGCAGTTGACGTTGGTCTCAGTGTGCGTCCCGGGAAACAGCCCGTAGAGCACGGAGTCCCGTGTCACGGAGCTGCTTGGGACGAACCTCAACAAATACCACTGCATCCCCCTCCAGACCTCCTGCGCATAGGCACACTCCAGAAGGAAGTGATCGACAGTCTCATCCCCCCGCCGCAGCCACCTCGAGGGCAGCGTGCGGTGGCACAGAGATTCCGGGCATGCATAAAGGATCTCACGGGCAGAGCCCCCCTCACCGCCAGCCAAGCAATGTCCTTGTGCTTGTTTGAAAGTTCTGGCACTGAGGCATTCTGCCAAACAACTTTGGCAGTCTGCGTGAGGAACCACACGACAGGATCCACCCTCTCCTTTTCCCGAAGGGTCTCAAGGATACTACGTGCTGACCACTGCCTGATGGCCTTGTGGTCAAAGGTGTTTCCCTTCAAAAATTTCTCCATGAAGTACAGGTGGTACGGTATGGTCCAAGTACTTGAAGTGTTCTGCGGCAATGGGGCCAGGCCCATCCTTCGCAACACCGGGGACAGGTAGAACCTCTAAGTATTGAGGCTTGTTGTTTGCGTACTGAGGATCTACGCACAGCTTGATCCAGCCGCACACAAAGGCAGCCGTCCAGGCAAGGGTGGCGTTTGGTACGCCCTTTCCCCCATTTTCCATGTCTTTGTACATAGTGTCCCTGTGGACCCAGTCCATCCTCGACCCCCAAATGCGGTGGAAGATGACCCAGGTGACCGCAGCAGCGCAGGTCCAGGGAATAGGCCAGGCCTGTACCTCATACAACAGTACCAAAAGTCCCTTGCACCTGACAACCAGGTTCTTACCTGCGATGGCGGGGGACCGGAGCGTCCACCTGCCCAGCTTCTGCTTCAGTTTGGTGATACACTCCTCCCAAGTCTTACTGCACGCCCCAGCTCCACCGAACCAAACACCCAGCACCTTCAGGTAGGCTGTCCTGACGGTGAAGGGGATGAAGGAGCAGTCATCCCAGTTCCCGAAGAACATGGCCTCGTTCTTACCCCTATTGACTTTGGCACCCGAGGCCAGTTCAAACTGGCCACAGATGTCCAACAGCCTACTCACCGACTGACGATCGGTGCAGAAGACGGCGACGTCATCCATCTACAGGGAGGTCCTGGGATAGTCACGCCCTTCAGGCTCACGTCCTTCCTGATAGATGCGGCGAAGGGCTCCACAGAGCACACGAACAAGGCAGGAAAGAGCGGGCAGCCCTGCCAGACTCCAGATTCCCACCTGTTGATCAAGAATGCGCTAACGATGTTTGTATAGAGCAGCCGGATCCAATTGCGGATGCCCTCCCCGAACCCCAATTTGGAGAGGACGTCCCTCATGTAAGCATGAGAGACCCTGTCGAAGGCCTTCTCCTGGTCCAGGCTGACAAGGCAGGTGTCCACCCGCCTGTCCTGCACGTAGGCGAGCGTATCCCTGATGAGCGCGAGGCTCTCAGCGATCTTCCTGCCCGGCACAGCACAGGTTTGGTCAGGCTGAATCACCGACTCCAGGACAGATCTGACCCGGTGTGCTATGACTTTGGCCAGGATTTTGTAGTCCACGTTCAATAGTGAAATGGGACGCCGATTCTTCATTTCTTCCCTCTCCCCCTTCCTCTTGTAAATGAGGGTGATGATGCCATTCCTCATGGACTTGCACATTTCCCCTGCCCGAAGCGCACTATCGTACACCTCCAGCAGGTCCTGGCCGACCAGGTCCCACAGAGCAAAATACAGCTCAACCGGTAAGCCGTCGCTCCCAGGAGTCTTATTCCTCTCCAAGGACTTGAGGGCTCTGGTCAGCTCATCCAGGGATAATCGGCCGGTCCAGCCACTCCCTCGTGCTGTTGTCTAAGACCTCTGTGATAGACGACAGGAATGACTCAGAGGCCGTGCTGTCTGTGGGCTTCGCGTCGTCCAGTCCGGCATAGAAGGATCTGCTGATCCTCAAAATGTCGGGCCAAGACGACGTCACCGAGCCATTGTCCTCCTTCAGCCAGCTAAGCACAGAGCTCTCTTTGTGCACCTTCTGAAAGGAGAAATGCAAGCACGTCTCGTCCTGTTCCACGGAGTGGACACTGGACCGGAAGATTATCCCGGAGGCTTCTGCGGCGAAGAGCGAGGCTTGCTGGCCCCTCACCTCGGCGGTCCTCCTTGCCATCGACCCCCATCAACTGCAGAAGGAGCAGGTTCTGCACCCTTTTCTGGAGTCGCGACAGCTTTCCCCGCACCTCTCTCTCACCTTCCGAACACCCTTGAGGACAAAGAACCTCTTGATGTTCTCCTTCACCGTCTCCCACCAGTCGCCTGGAGACTCAAAGAGGGGTTTCATGGTTCTTCAACCGCCATACTCCCTCTTAAGCTCCTCGACATTCTCTGGGGTCAACAGAGTCATGTTGAGCTTCCACGTCCCCTTGCCGGCCTGCTGGTCGTCCTGTAAGTGACAGTCGGCCAGCAGGAGGCAGTGGTCAGAGAAGAACACTGGCTCGACGCCGGTGGACCTGACCGAGAACGCCCGTGACACAAAACAGGAAGTCTATCCTTGAGCGGATAGACTCGTCTGGCTGTGACCAGGTGTATCACCGCTGCGCTCCATCTGCAGGGGTGAAGACGTCAAGCAGCTTCGCGTCCTTCACTGTGCCCATCAGGAATCTGGACGTGACATCCAGTTGACGCCCCCCCACCCGCTGTCCCCACGCTGGATCTTCCATCTGCATCGATGATGCAGTTGAAGTCTCCGCCTAGGATGACCGGCCTGGACGTAGCCAGCAGGGGTGGAAGCCGCTGCAGGACGGCCAACTGCTCACTCCGTACCGCTGGTGCGTACATGTTGATCAGCCTCAGGGGAGCGTTCCTGTAGGTGACATCAGCCACTAACAGGCGCCCCACCACCTCCTGAACTTGAGAGATGGTGAAGTTGCGCCCCCACAGCAGAATAGCCAGGCCTGAGGAGCAACAGTCATTACCCCCCCGACCAGATCGAAGGCCCACAGGTCCAGGTGCCCGACCATTTCCCGTACCTGCTGAGGTGCGGTATCCCACACTCCCGCAGAAACAAGAGGTCTGCCTCGACAGTGATCAGGTAGGCCAACGTGGACACACATCTTACGGTGGACTTGACGCTGCACACATTAATGCTCGCAACTCATACCCCCACTTTGGGCAGTGACCGCAGTACCCTCCCCACGTCCAAGTTCCAGCCCCTCCATCTGTCCCTTCATGCCCATTGCCCGGGCTAACTGCTGGACCCTCTCCAGGCTCAGGAAACCATCCATGCTGCATCCCCCCAATCAGGGGTACGGAGGCAGGAGAGTCCGGCTCTGGGTCAGGCTGGGGACACGCTGTTTCCTGCTTCCCGCCTGAAGGTTCCGGGGGGGGGGGGGGGGGGGGGGGGGGGGGGGGCCTCCAGGGTCCCAGTGGCGCGTGGCTGGGTGTCGGAGGGAGCATCAGGGCGCCTCCCGTCACCTGGAATCGGGGGGCTGCTTTCCTTCTCCCTTGAGATCTTTAGCTTCTGCTTTGGGCGGGCCTCCTCCAAATCTCCCTCATCGGAGGAGCTCTTATAGCCCCCATGTAGCTGCCTCTTCGCGCCTGATGGTTACAGTGCCGGGGCCCACCGGCGCGCCTTCCTCCTCACTTTTCAGACCGTCGTCCACTCCCCTAGGTCACCTGTCGCCTCCTCCATCGACTCCGGGTTGTGGGGGACGGGGACTGGAGCCTGCAGGGGCGCTTTGCTGGCCTTGGGTCCGTCCTGCGGGGCTGGGCCCTCCTGCACATTGTGGGGGGGGGGGGGGGGGGGGGTCCTTGCAGGGGCCTGGTGCCTTCCTCTCCTCTGGTGGGGCTTGCCTCGCATTGCCCCTGCCGGCTACCTGGGCGTAGGTGGTCCCCCGCTGCAGGCATGCCCTATGGAGGTGGCCCACTTCCCTGCAAAGGTTGCAGCGTTTTTCTTTTGGGCAATCCTTTGCAAGGTGTCACTCCTCCCTGCAGATGGTGGCTTTGCAGTCGGCCGCCACGTGATGTGACCTACCACAGGCATGGCAGACTTCAGGTTGCCCTGCGTGGGTCAGGTAGCCCTTGCTCCTGCCGATCGCGAAGCTGGACAGTGGGTGTACCATGTTCCCATCCGCGTCCGTCCTCAGCGTCACCCTGACCTGCACCTTACTGGACCAGATCCCGAAGGGGTCCATGATGTTGGTTAGGTCCCCTTCCACCTTCACGTATCTTCCAAGGAAGGTCAGGACATCAACTGCTCGCACATGCGGATTGTACGTGTACAGTCACCATACGGCTCCTCTGCACTGGCATCACGAACAGCAGGACAGCGGTCAGTACAGAGAGGGGGCCCTCACCTCCTTTCTCCTTGAAAACCTCCAGGAAGCGCTCGCAAAGCTTGGCACTCCTGAAGGTTGTCATAAAAACCTCCTCCGGGGAAATCCTGCAGGCAGTAAATGTCCGCAGTGAACCCACAACAGTCCAACAGGACCCTCTTCACGAAGAAGGTGCGGTCCACAGGAGCACCTTCATCCACCTTCTTCACGGAAACGCGGATGGTGTTCTGGAATCCCTGACCCAGGGCCTGAGCACTCGCCGCAGCCATCGTTGCAGGTTGGCTGCTCCCCTGAACCAGCGTTAGGCCAAAGCCAACATTAAGATCCACCGGTTGCAAGGGTGCACAGCCAACCCGATGTCTTCCTTCCACCTCCAACACAGCGCTCTCCTCCTCTCGGTCCACAAAAGAGTGGGTCTTTATTTTGTTCCGGATATAAACTGGTTCACTGAGCTGGAAGATTTGTTCCCAGATAATCTGTCACCATTCTAGGTAACATCAACATCTGGTGAAGCACTGGTGTTATGTCCCACTTTCTATTTATCTGTTTAGGTTTCCTTGGGTTGGTGATGTCATTTCCTCTTCTTTTTCTCAGAGGGTGGTAGATTGGGCTCCAAATCAATGATCTGGAATCAAGCGCAAAAAGAAAATTCTGAGTTTTGACCAACTTTTTTTTGTTCAAGTTTTTATTCTTTCATGAGAATGTGGGCGTCACTGTCTCGGCCTGAACTTGTTACCCATCTTCAAATGTCCTTGAAAATGTGGTAGTGAGCCATGTTCTTTAACCGCTACACTCCATGCACATATATTCAGTGTTCTCTGTAACAGTGAATAGTTCAAAATGGGTTTACAGAACATTACGCAGGTGGTAGTGTGCCCACAATTGCCCTGCCTTAGTTCTTCTCCTGGTAGAAGTCACAAGGTTGGAATGTGCTGAAGAAGGAACTTGATGGTTAACTGCACTGCATCTTTTAAATATGCATACCGCTGCTACTGAGAGTTGATAGTAAAAGGAGTGAATCGAGTGTCCATTAAAACACTCTAACCTGAATGGTGACAAGTGTCTAAAGTGTTGCTTGAACTTCGTTCATCAGGCAAGTACGTAGTATTCGACAAACTCCAGACTTGTGCTTATTAGATGTTGAATTTGCTTTAGGGACTCAGGAGGTGTGTTAATCATCATAGAATTCCCAGATTCTTGACATGTAACAACAGTTTCTGGGCAAAGATAAATGCAAGGACTTCGATCATGGGGGATTCAGTGATTGTATGAGCGTGCAGTCTCAATGGGAGGCGATGAGATTGACTTTTGTTGGAGAGGTAGCTGGCACTTGTGTGGCGCAAATGTCACTTAGCACTCAAGTTCAAACTGATTGCTGCATTTAGACATGGACTGCTTCAGTATTTGAGGAGGCTTGAATGGTGCTGCATGTTGTGCAATTATTAGCTCTTCATTTATCAGTAAACAAGGCTTACATAAAGTCTCCACAGTTCTCTTTTCCCTTCTTGAATAATTGCTTTCCCAGCTGCATGTTGCCCTGCTCCCCAGTCTTACAAGTGCAGCTGGATCTGTTAGGAATACAGCACTTCTGCATTCCCTGAATCACTGTCCAAAAACAAAAAAGGCTCACAGCTCTGTATTACCTTTTGCAAATTCAGAAGATCCTAAAAACACTTTTCAGCCATTTAATCAGTTACATAGTGTTGGAAACGGAGCAGTGATTGGGATTAATAAAATATGACCTTTTTTCCCCTCACTGCTTGCTGGCGCAGTTATTCTGCACACATCCCATGTCAGTCAGTCATCTTATGCACACATCCCATGTCATCTTATATGTGGTTTTAAGGTGCCACATTAAACAGTCAGCAATGCATGCAGTTACCAAGCAAACCCACAGAATTTGCATATTTAGAAGTCACTTGGGTACTTGTCACGCGATTCAAGTTATCAACTGTTAACTGAATTTATTATGACATAGCTTATAGATTGGCAAAGACAGCAGAAGGTGCAAAGTAAAAGCTGAAGTAAAGGACAAGATGAAGCCAAGATGCAGGGGCATAATTACAAAGGATGGATAAATAAATGCTACAACTGGGTTTAGTGGAGTCATTTCCTTGTTCCTCTCTCCTCCACTGGTCACAATAAACTTAAATATTAAAAAGGGAGTTAATAGAGACTGTACATAGCTCAGTTTCAGAAACAAGTCAGCGCAGGTTCCTCAAGCAACAAGCATAGAACTGGCTTATTGCAAACAAAAAAAAACTTAACTCGTGTAAAAATTATAACAAAGGTTTAAACTGTGCAAAGAAACACAACCATCCATCTTGAAAAATCGCACACATATACACATGTTTGGCAAAAAAAATTAAACTCTGTGCAGAATGTTAGCTCAAAAATCTTAGCCCAGGAATTAAATTCAGGATAAAAAAAATTTCACAGATTAGCTACAGACCAACATTTGGGCAAAGTCACTCTGCATGCAAGCTGTTGGCATTTACATGTCTTCTTGGCTGGTTGATATCAATTTTCTGGAGACAGTGGTGGAAATTTCAAATTTTCCCTCTACGAGTTCTCCAACTATTATGTTGAAGTTTCTCACTCCAATTTTGAAAGGAGTTTTACAGCAAAGAGAGAGGGTTTAAAATTTGTTACTCCAGGCAAGTTTGCTCTTTGATTGTCTGTGATCAAATCAAAGGTTTCATTCCACCCACAAACTGGGTCATGTGACCTCTCTCAATTTTGGAAACTTGCTGTCTCTGTTGGAGTACGTGCAATATTACAAAGCAAAAGATAATGGCTACAACAGCAAAAAAAAACCTCAAGATATGTGTCCAGTCAATCATGTTATAAATTAATATTTCAGGTAACACTTTACAATATAAAGATTACAGCAACTGGGGAGCAATGATGAAACATGTATAGGCCACAAACAGCAAAGGCATTTATGAGTGACAGAGAAAAAAAATCCTAAAATTGATACAACTTGCATTCAGACAGCATCTTTAACATAATAAGATGTCCTGAGGTGCTTCACAGAGATATGATAAAACAAACTGAAACGCAAGATCATGTACATGCTGGAAATACACAGCAAGTCAGAAAGCACCTGTAACAAGAAACAGAATTGATGTTTTAAGTTGATGCTGCCAAACTTGCTGCATATTTCCAGAATTTTCTATTTTATTTCATTTCTAAAACTAAGTGTCATACCAAGCAAAATAACAAAACATTAAAGGAAGCTTATCAAACATATGCCTAATGCTCTTTGTGGTTTTCTATAGTTTGTCTGCATAACATCAGAGTCAGGCTCTTATTGAGACAGAAGTCTTAACGATTACAAACACCGCTGACCATTTACACAACTACAAATCACAGACTCACACAGTTTAGGTTCTGTGTTTACTGATTTGACTATATATCATATACACATACATGACTACACTACACAGACATTGTGACTGAAAGCAAGGTGAAAACATTTATACCGCAACATCACGTCATGTGTCAAGTAAGTAAATTTTAGATACAGGCCTATCTGGTCTGGAGTCTTAGATAATAAAACCTAACTCATTGACAACATTGTCTAAAGTGCGGCTTAAAAGGAGAAAAGTCAGGTCAAGAAGATAAATGGTGTCAGGATGGAATTCCAAAAGTTTCGGACCAAGACAGCTGAAGGTGCAGCTACCAAACGTGGAGCAATTACAATCAAGATGCTGATGAGGCAGGAATTGCAGGAGCAGAGATAATCGCAAGGATTTTGGAGCAATAGGTACTTAGATAGCTAGTGAGGAACCAGGTCCAAACTGACCAGAGATTTTACTTTATTCATCCACGGAATGAGGGCATCACTGACCGGGCCAGCACTTATTGCCCATCCCTAATCGAGTCAGCCGCATTATTGTGGGTTTGGAATCACATGTAAATCAAACCAGATAGGACAGCAATTCCCTAAAGGACGTTAGTATATTCCCTGACAATCAAGTATGGATTTGTAATCATTAGATTCTTGATTCCAGATTTTTTTTTCAGTGAATTCAAATTCCAGCATCCGAATATGTTCTGGAGCTCTTGATTAACACTGCAGTGATAATAACACTGGACCACTGCCTGCCTATCATTGTCAAAATTCCATTCTGAATTTCGTAACAATTTAACTTTGCTCTGCCTACAGAATTTGCAAGTAACATTATAGGCATCATACTGATTTTCTTTTAAACCACTGCAGACCAATCATGCCATCACATTCTTCTAACTTAGAATGAAGACAGACAGGATCAGAAATCAACAGGGCACAACCTGAGTAACCACGTAATTGTTCTATCAGCAGACAGGTGGAGAACAATTGCTGTTCCACATCTTCCAGAGTGGTTTCAACATTTACTGAACAAGATTTTAACATTTCCTTTACGTAAAAGTGATAAGAAATAGTTCATGTGAAATTCTAGATCAGAGGACACTGTCACAGGCTCATCTTAACATTTAAATAAACCATTACACATACCTCTCAACATACCACAGCATGGTGTTATCAACAGACACTGCTCTGAAAAGCTTGAGGTCGAATTGCAAGTTTTTAAAGCAATTATAAACAACTTCTTACAGCATTTTAAAAAGGACTCCTCAGATACTCAGGTTTTCTAACAGGTCCAATTTTTTGTTGGAAGAAAATGCTTTTGAGGACATGTAACAATGCTGTATGCTTTCAAAGCAGACATAGCTTCCACTAATAAAGGGGGTCTGAGGCAATCAGCAGTCTGATCATATTTGGATTGTTTGTTGATGGGAGTTAGCCCACATCCATGCTAGTAACCATTAACACACTTATTCAGTGTTGGTAGCAAGATGGCACAGTGGTTAGCACTGCTATTTCAAAAGCACCAGAGATTTAGCTTAGTCACCGGAGGCTGGAATCAATCTGTGTTGAATTTGCACATTCTCCCCTGTCGGTTTCCTCTGGGTGCTCTGGTTTCCACCCACAGTTCAAAGATGTGCAGGTTAGGTGGATTAGCCATGGGAAATGCCGTGTTACAGAGATGGAGTGGGTCTGGGTGGGATGATCTTCAGAGGGTCAGTGTGGATTCGCTGGACTGAACATTCTGTTTCCACGCTGTCGGGATTCTAGGTTTCCATGAGTCTAGCTGCATACAGCAGATGTTAAGAAGGGACATCTTACACAGTTCCATTAACATCTCACATCATTATGACATGTCTCCTACACCAGTCTACAGGCCAGGAAACAGATGCTTACAACAGACCTCTCCGGCTGAGTTAAAATTATGTACAACAAGCAGAAAACCTTTTGGTGAGGCAGACCACTTGCAAATACTGACAAGTCATGACAGTCAGGCTCAGACTTCTCAAAATACCATGGCAGTCACCTGACAATCGCATGGAGCCATCAGACATAGTGCAAATTATATTTCCAGGGAAGATGCAGGAATCAAAAGGTGCAAAATCAGGAAACATTGAACAGGTTAAGGTTCTTTTCTTCATGAAGGAGGTGGATAAGCAGAGACCTAGTGGTGATACTTGAAGTAACGAAACAATTTGATAGAGTGGACATGGAGGACATGTGACTACTTGTACGAGGGGGTCCGAGGCTAATCAGTGGTAAGATCATATTTGGGCTTTTGACAAAGGTAGCATACATCCATGCCAGTGACGACTTTGTTCACTGTAATTACGTACAGGTTTAAAACCTTACAGCTGGGTTTCAATTCCATTTGATCTCACCTCATCACAAATGGCTTCCCTCACAAATGCTCAGTAGCAATTATGAGCATGAATTTATAGTCACCCTTCTGCTCCACTTGTCAATATAAATCCAAGCGTTCAGGCAAAATCTTCTTGAGTAGACATGGGTTAGAATGTGAAACTTGCTGCCAGATGAAGTAGTTAGCACAATTAGCAAAGATTAATTTCATAGAAAGATAGATAAGTATATCTGAAAGGAATGCAATGATTTGGCTTTAGAACTGCATAAAAGCACTGTGGGGGGAGATTAGGGTGCAGCACCAACATTGGTTGAGGTCAGTTGATGGCCTTTGCTTGCTACAAGTTTCTTTAATGAAGATTAGTGTTATGTATGATCATCGAGTAAAAGCAGCATGCCTATAAATTGACAAATACAGAAAAATGCAAGAACAATGATGATGACGATGACGGACAAATAGAATATGCTTTGCAGATTTACCAGGATCAACTGACTACGAGCCTGCAAACTTCGGAGGTCAATACAAGCTGAATAGCGTAAGGGGAAGTGGGAAGAGGAAACACTGATCTGAAGATATACTGCCACAACCCCTCTCTCACTCCAATCAGAAAGAAAGTTCTCAAAACGCTGGGTTAGAAAATCAAGGGCACACAAATAGAACAGAACTCAGAACGGCGGCTTTTTTGACATTAGGCACACTGCACAAGGCCCAGGGCCAGCACTGTTGAAGATCATTTTGTCAAATAAGATATGATGAGGCATTTGATATATAAGAAAAGGTCCAAATGCGACATCTGAGCAACAAAACTTTTTTAATGTCCAACAGCAGGAACAAAAATGATTTCTTTTTAGTTTCACACAGAGAAGAAAGATTGTATTGTCTGTATCTGAATAAACGTTATGTGGATGAATGTGCTTAGATCCTCTGGTAACCCCCTCCACAGCACAGCAAGCTTATTGTTTTGCTCTATGATGGCAACATTCAGTCCTTCAAGGTCAGGCGATTGGTATAGAGAGGCATTTTTAATTAAAACCAAAAATCACAATCTCTTCATGTGCAGGTCATTAAAAAATTTTGTTCCAGTGGAAGAAAAGCTGCAAGTTTCCCTCCAAATCTCAAACTATGTTGACTTGGAAATACATTGCTGCTCTTTCACAGTTACTGGGTTAAAATCCTGGAACTTCCTCCCCAACAACATTGTGTACATCATGTTATGAACCGCTGGGATACAGTGCTGGGAGGTCAAGCTCTGCTAATTGCGAGTCATCATAAAAGTTAATGATTTTGAAAAATACACAAAATCCTTCAATTTACCCATTTTTTTAGATGCGATGCTTTCAACTAGTATGCAACACACCCCTGTGCCACGAGAACTGCCAAAGAGTGCTGTGGAATTTTATGCACAGGTATTGAAAAAAATCAATGCAGCACAAACATCGATTAATCTTAAACAATATTCTATTCAACCAAAATTACAATTCAGAAAACTAAACATCAAATTAAAAGCAAGGTATTGGCAAGCTATTGCTGTATTCTTGCTGTTTCTGACAACATATCTCTGTGAGCTAGCATTATCAACACTGGTATGTTTTTAAAAAAAACGAGGGGGACCTTTAACGTGAAGCAAGGTTTGTGGATGACCCTGTCATCAGATCCGCCCCGGATCAAAAGAGCATGCACATGCCAGCAGCTCCAGGTTTCCCAATAACGCAGTAAACTGCATTTTGCTCTGGTCTGTGGAATTTCAGTTCTGTGTCAGTCCAAGGATTAAAAGTTATATTCTTATAAGTTTTGTTACAAACATGAAATGTCATCTGTGAAATTCGGAGCCCTGAACTGACCGCAGTGATTGGAACACATTTAGAACAAAGAACATAACAGCACAGTACAGGCCCTTCGGCCCTCGATGTTGTGCTGACCTGTCATACCGATCTCAAGCCCATCTAACTCACACTATTCCATATACGTCCATATGCTTATCCAATGATGACTTAAATGTACCTAAAGTTGGCAAATCTACTACCGTTGCAGGCAAAGCGTTCCATTCCCTTACTACTCTCTGACTAAAGAAACTACCTCTGACATCTGTCCTATATCTTTCACCTCTCAATTTAAAGCTATGCCCCCTCATGCTCGCCGTCACCATCCTAGGAAAAAGGCTCTCCCTATCCACCCTATCTAACCCTCTGATTATTTTATATGTCTCAATTAAGTCACCTCTCAACCTTCTTCTCTCTAATGAAAAGAGCCTCAAGTCCCTCAACCTTTCCTCCTAAGACCTTCCCTCCATACCAGGCAACATCCTAGTAAATCTCCTCTGCACCCTTTCCAAAGCTTCCACATCCTTCTTATAATGCGGTGACCAGAGCTGTATGCAATACTCCAAGTGCGGCCGCACCAGAGTTTTGTACAGCTTCACCATAACCTCTTGGCTCCAGAACTTGATTCCTCTGTTAATAACAGCTAAAACACTGTATGCCTTCTTAACAGCCCTGTCAACCTGGGTGGCAACTTTCAAGGATCTACGTACATGGACACCAAGATCTCTCTGCTCATCTACACTGCTAAGAATCTTACCATTAGCCCAGTACTTTGCCTTTACTTTGCCTTCTGGTTACTCCTAACAAAGTGCATCACCTCACACTTGTCTGCATTAAACTCCATTTGCCACCTCTCAGCCCAGCTCTGCAGTTTATTTATGTCTCTCTGCAACCTACAGCTTCCTTCGTCACTATCCACAACTCCACCGACCTTAGTGTCGTCTGCAAATTTACTAACCCATCCTTCTACGCCCTCATCCCAAGTCATTTATCAAAATGACAAACAGCAGTGGACCCAACACCGACCCTTGCGGTACACCACTAGTAACTGGTCTCCAGGATGAACATTTCCCATCAACTACCACCCTCTGTCTTCTTTCAGCAAGCCAATTTCCGATCCAAAATGCTATATCTCCCACAATTCCATTCCTCCGCATTTTGTACAAAAGCCTATTGTGGGGAACCTTATCGAACGCCTTGCTGAAATCCATATACACCACATCAACCGGTTTACTCTCATCTACCTGTTTGGTCACCTTCTCAAAGAACTCAATAAGGTTTGTGAGGCACAACCTTCCCTTCACAAAATTTAGGGCCATGACTAGTTAGAAATTGCAAAGTGTGGAGCTGGATGAACAGAGCAGGCCAAACAGCATCAGAGGAGCACAAAAGCTGACATTTCGGGCCTAGACCCTGAAGGTGTTCATCCAGCTCCACACTTTGTTATCTTGGATTCTCCAGCATCTGCAGTTCTCATTATCACTAGTTAGAAATTATTGAGTTGAGCAGATTTTGAAAATGTGTTTGTGCTTGCAGCTGAAGGAGGTGTCTTTCTTCTGGTGGATTTGAAACACGAATGCTTTTGATCCTTCATTAGCTCGCTGTAAGCATCACATTGCCAACCTGTGTAGTACAAATGGTCCGTATTCACAGATCCACAGAGATGGTTCTTTTGACTTACCAAGACATGCTGCTTCTGGATTTTCCTTCTCCAGCTAACCACTTGTTTGTAACAGGTACAGGGTGGCTTATACATATTTGTCAAGTGTTTGGTTTACTGATAAGAACCACAGCTTATAGCAACTGCAGGGTTCAAACTAAACTGGCTATCTTCAGGTTTACGATCTTTTTCAAACTGTGTAGCAAACAAAAAAGTCCCTTCTCCAGAGGCCTGGTGGTTTTTACTCATTCATTACAGCTAGCAGCCAATTACATTTCTGAAGAAGGGTCCAGATGCAAAACATCAGCTTTCCCGCTCCTCTGATGCTGCCTGTCCTGCTGTGTGCATCCAGCTCCACACCGTGTTGCCTCAGACTCCAGTATCAGCAGTTCCTACTATCTCCTGTGTCACTGACAACTAGTCACAGTCCGCCAACCAATGAGCTACTGTCATCAGCCAAAGTTCCATTAGTATGCTCATTTGCAAACTAGTACTGCTTGAAAAAGGAGCTGTCTACATTGAGTAACCAGTTACTTGCTTTTAAAAAATGAAGCAATCCTTTATAGATCCTTGGTTTTTAAAACTTCTTTTCTCATTTTAATCCATAATCAAGAATACAGAAAATTTAAAAGATACAGTCCTTATAACCCACAAAACAATGGCTTCACTGGTTCAAGAAGGCAGCTCACCACCATTATCACAAGGGCAATTAAGGATGGGCAATAAATATCAGCCTTAACAGTAATGCTCAAACTGGAAGAATATATTTTTAAAAATACTGAGACTGCATTTTATGACAATAAATCTTGTGTTCTAGCAATTTTGGCGCTTGGAGAATTGTACTCTTAGATAGAGTCATATGCAGTAATGATCAACCAGCACTCATTCGAATCCAATTCTTATAATAATTGGAAACCAAGCTTCCACAAATCAATATCTATTTTGCCAAAAGACAACAAACACCAACTCTTCAAATCCACTCAAATCTTCTAACATGATAGGAGGAAATGTGGGTGAGCTAAGTGCCTCTGATGGGAGACACAGCAAGATGTGAACCCAGCATCAACAGCTTGGATCAATTGAAAACATTACGCAAGATCAGCAAAATATGACCTCACCTCAATATGCTGTCGAATAGAATTCCAGATATTTTTGTCATGCATGCAGTGGGTGCCCCCATCTAACATTCCCTTGCTCACAACAAGCAGGGCCACCACTAAAGCATTAAGTTTTGTGAAACCGGCAGGATGTACCGGCAGATGAAAATACGAGATATATGAAGGAGACTACTGACCAAGGTAGCTGAAAACTATTGTGTGCAGCTAGAAATTGTTGGTAGAATATTAAATTATGGAAACAAGCTAAAATTCTATTAGTTCACAGTCTACTTCATACTTTTGATGTTAAGTGAAAGCTAACATCGCACCAATCGATGTACATGGGCTAATGGTAAGATGGTGAAACCCTGCTCACCAACTCCCTTGCCCTCAATGAGCTGTAAGGACATACCTCTTTGACACCCAATCAACTAAAGTAATTGAGATGAGATGGCGTCGTACACAACGTACATCTTCAGAAGGTACAAAATTTCAAATGGGTTTTGCAACCTCAAGAGAAGACAGAGCATGCACCCAAACCTCTGCGGTACTTACAGCCTTAAATAAATACAACAGAAAACTCAAACATAATACCAGTAAAACCCTTGCTTGTGTTTTTATCAGGATTTGACAATCAATGATATATTTACTTATTTATCTCGGCAATCCTTTGCAACACTTGTTTTACTCATGCTGAACTTGGTTTCACAAGATTAAGTCTGAAGTGATGTAATCTGGGAATTTTTTCTTTGGAAAAAAATGTACTGGGCATGCTCATCTGACCTCATCATTCCTACTTTAAAAGAAAGTTGGCTCTATCATTATCTTGTGAGGGATGATTACATTATGGGGAAACAACTGTTGATTAGTTTGTCTTGACTCGCAAGTTTGCCTTCACTTACCAAGTTACTTCTCAATAATTCTCCAAATCCCTTCTCGCCACCAAAAAAGTGTGTCTTATCTAGATTGTTTCTTAAGACAGCCTCTCCCCAGTCCTGAACTTAGGTCAGGTTTTCCACACCACGACTTGTCAGCTCACCTCTCAGGTCCTTTTACATCAAAGTTATGTTGGTAAATCTGTGTGGTAACTGCAGCTGTACTCTTTTTAAAAAAATACATTCTCAGGAAGTGGCCAAGTGAAGGCCAGAACTGATTGCTCATCCGTGGCTTTCCATTGCTAAGGTGACTTCAGAGAGCAGCTATGATCCAATCACCTTGATATGGGATTGGAGTCACTTACAGACCCAGGTGACTCAATACATTTATAGAATTTGCAGAGGCTGAATACATTGCCTGTAGCCTCCTAAAAAAAAAGGGAGCAGGCAAATACTTGGAAAAGAGTAAGTTGAAAATGTGGTGTGAAACAGGACCAAATTGGAAACCTGCTTGACAGCTAGCACAGGGGTTATGGGATGAACGGCATTCTTTTGTATTTTAACCTTCTTTTGGTTCACAGTTAGTTGTGAAGTGTTTCATGTGACTGAATCGAATGTACTTCCCGTGTCACTGCACCATGCAAGAGGGCATAAGGTCCACTATGTGTGCACAGGGTTGTATAAACATCAAAGTTCTTCAATCAATACTGATCTGACATCTCCTCACAGACAGTGCAAAGTTTCACAATATAATGCATTCTACCTTTAGAATGCAGGAACACGTCCATTAAAATGTTAATGGCGGCTCAGCCACTTTTCAACAAAATTGCATATTCAAAGCTCCTGTCAAACATAGCACAGGCAACCTTTCTGAAGGAAGATAAATTACTCAGATGACCAGACAGCATTTGTTACATAAAAATGTGGTGGCTGGGCAAAAAGCCTGGGTCTCTGAAACAGCCAAGGATTTAATCAACAAAGACAGTCTATTTGTTTTCAAATGGATATGGTATGGTTTTGCAATATTAGGACGGACCAATCAGAGGTCAATGCATAGCAGCTGGGGGCCAACTAGTGAAATCACCTGATGAAACCATCCAAACAGCACTGGCAACCTAAATCGAATGGCAAGTTTTCACAACTGAACATACTGGCCAATGTCGAACAGGGAGCCCAAAGCAGTCAGTTAGTGCAGTTGGCTGTACAGTTGTTTGCAAAACAGTGACATCAGCAGTGTGGGCTCAATTTCCCCATCACTTGACGTCACCACGAAGGCCCTGCTTTCTCAAATTCGCTCCTCGCCTCAGACATGATGACGCAAAAGATCAAACTGACCACGGATGATGTCTCCTGAACAATTGAGTGTCTATGGTCCTCTGGGACTGTGGCAACTTACACTTTCATGGGATTTAATACCAAGTATTTGTTGAATAATTAAACCCACTGTCTGTGACTTTACAACAGAGGTGGTGGGAACAGAAAGGGAAGAAGAAAAGAAAGACAGAAAAGGTGACAGTAGAGAAATTCAGCCAGGGCTACTTTACATTCTTCTTTTCAGTGTGCAATATGATTGAGCAATTTTTCACTGATTTATTATTCACAAAGTGATGCATGAAAATGCACCAGGTGAGAACAAGTTATAGTGCGGCCATAAAAACAAAGTTGATGGAAAAGCTCAGCAGGTCTGGCAGCATCTGTGGAAGAGAAAGCAAAGTTAACGTTTCGGGTCCAGTGACCCTTCCTCAAAACAATAGTTTGGCCATGGCAGCCTCTTTGCAGAAATAGCTGTCGATCCTTGATTAGGGAGCGGTTGCAGGGTGGGCAGGGGTGGGTGGGGGCTTTCCATCAATGACAGGCTTATTTTCCCATTAGTATTAACTTCAGTACATCAAAGATTAAATTTACTGAACTGCAATTTGACTAATTACAGATGGCCGGCTCATTGGAAAAGAAATGCCTCGCCTTTCCTCAATTTGTCCTTGCTAAGAAAGTGAAAGTGGGTGCAGGATATTTATATTATGTCCTTGCAAAAAGCATGTGGTATTTTACCCTCTACTCGTCCAACTCGTGCAAGATCAGATGCATAATGCACTTGCTCTATGCTTCTTGGAAGCAGCTGATCTGCCACACCAGAGTAAAGGTGTTCCTGAAGTGGAATTACTAGCCAAAGAATGGATTCCAATCACTGCTGGCCAATGTCACAAGCCTATGAAAGGATTTATCAAGTTGCAAATGCATACTTATTAACCTGGCATTTCTCCCACTCAGTCCCAAAGAGTAAAACTTGTAGTCAAACATGTGCATTGTTACAATCCACCCACGCAAAATTTTAGAAATCCCTGCCATGAACTGAAAAAAAAAGCTGGAATGTGTATCTCCAATTGCTGCGGCCTTGGTGAAAATTTGGAGAAAATCAATTTTGCACAGAGGTATTCTACATGTGGAGCCTCAGACCCAAAGGCCCCCTCTATAAATCACAGCTGTTACAATGGCTCTGGAGAAAGACTTAATTTTTTTTTTCAGTAAATTCATCCCTTACAAGCTATAGCCTCTTCCAACGTGCCCCCACTGCCATGATTCTCCAAAAAGGCAGCAGCAGCGCAACTGCCCTTGCATTCAAACACAAAACCCCTATGGCAAACATTACACTTAAACACAAAACATCTGCGTCTGCCAGCAAGGTTGCAAGGAAGGAATTACATCCATGTGTTAGAAATCAATGACTTCTCATCATAGAACCACACAAGGCAAGGTCATGGTCAGCAAGTCTTGAATCGCTAAAAAGCCCACTAAATTATGAAGAAAAAAGTGCTCAATGAGACAAAAACACCAAATGATTTGAACCAATTAGCATGGTTGTATCAGGTAATGTTTGCCTGGCTTCAAGCCGCAGGAAGTTGCTCTCAGTTAATTGACCAAACAAAACAAAATCACCGTAGTATATTGAACAGGGATGGTTAGTTTTCTTCTGACTGAGTGGCAGTATTTGTCCCTCATACACTGGGGTATAATTTGACACGTGCCTGTCACTCCTGCAACTATTCTTCATTATACAACTGTCAGCGGTCTATTTACACAAAGTCACATCTCATCTTTCCAACAGGACTAACGAGTTTAACTGATGTTTTTTTTTCTCTCATCATCATCTTCTGCACTGGGGTGGGGTGGGGTGGGGTGGGGTGAGGTGGTGGGTTTGGCATCAGCCAAGCATAAAACGCTGTTCAGATCAAGAATCAATTATGAGAATTTCTGCATTCGTAATCATCCACAAGGAATACATTTTTGCCTATTTGCGTTACAAAATTACTATTTACAAGTCCTGAAAAAGGCACCATGAATGCATTTTGTTACCACAAACACAAAGTTTACATGCAAAATTGTGCCAGATGAAACAAGAGGCTGAGACACAGAAACATGTGATCATTAAACAAGGAAATGGCCTCAATTTAATCATAAAGTTCTGACAATTCAATGCCAAAAATAAACAACAATTCCCCAGGATGAAAGTGAGGTGGGAGTACACTTGGCATGTGTAAACATTTCTAGAATTTAAACAATTTACAGGCGACTGGTAAAATATATTCAACTGCAGTGAGTTCACAACTTTTGGAGACAGCAATCTCACCATCAACATCAGCAAAACAGAGGAGCTAGTCATCAACATCCCGGGAGTGGAGGGCATGCCCCTGTTTGCATCGTACAGCATGAAAAGACTCTTTGGTCAAACCTGTCAATGCCCACCAAGTTTACCAAACTAAACTGGTCCCACTTTGCTGCATTTAGCCCATATTCCTTTAAACCTTTCCCATTCATCTACATCTCCAAATATCTTTGCAATGTTGTACCTGTAGCTGCATCTACCATTTTGTCTGGCAGTTCATTCCACACACAAACCACCCTGTGTGAAAAAGTTTCCCCTGGGTAACAGGAATGTTTCTCCTCTCACCTTAAAAATATGTCTCCTATTTAAGAATTCCACCAACCTAGCAAAAAGACCTTTGCTTTTTGCCAAATCTTCCACATGATCTTATATATCTCTATAAGGTCACCCCTCAATGTCCTATGCTCCAGTGAGAAAAGTCCCAGTTTATTCACATCTCCTTATAACTCAAATCCTCTGGTTCCGGTAACATTCTGGTAAATCTTTTCTGAAGCCTCTCCAATTTACTAATATCCTTCCCATAGCAGGGTGACCAAAACAGGCCAAATGGCCTCCTCCTGTAATGTAAATATTACAATCACGCAATCCCCACAGTGCAGATACAGGTTTTTTGGCCATCAAAATTGCACCAACCTTCCAATGAGTATCCCATTCAGACCCACCCTTTCCCCATAACCCTGACATTGGACAGCATCATTGAGAGCGTCCATTGACTCCATCTATGTCTCCCGCTGCCTCAGGAAAGCAATGAATATAATCATAGGCTCCTCCCACCCCGTTTATACTTTCTTCCATCCTCTTCTGTCGGTACAATAGATTCAAGAACAGGGAGTTTTGACAAGATTTGTAGCTGAGATTGCTCGCTGAGCTGGAAGGTTCGTTTTCAGACGTTTTGTCACCATTCTAGGTAACATCATCAGTGAGCCTCCGACGAAGCGCTGGTGTTATATCCCGCTTTCTATTTATCTGGTTAGGTTTCCTTGGGTTGTTGATGTCATTTCCTGTTCTTTTTCTCAGGGGATGGTAGATTGGCTCCAAATCAATGTGTTTGTTGATGGCATTCCAACCGGAACTCTATGCTTCTAGGAATTCTCGTGCGTGTCTCTGTTTGGCTTGTCCTAGGATGGATGTGTTGTCCCAATCAAAGTGGTTTCCTTCCTCATCTGTATGTAAGGATACGAGTGATAGTGGGTCATGTCGTTTTGTGGCTAGTTGATGTTCATGTATTCTGGTGGCTAGCTTTCTGCCAGTTTGTCCAATATAGTGTTTCTTCCCTGTGGTTACCAGATCTTTGAACAGATTTCTCAAATGTTAACACTGATCTCTCTCTAAACCTTCCCTGCGGCTGTAACACTGTATTCTGCACTCTGCTGTGCTACCCTGATGCACTTTGTGTATGATATAATCTGCCTGTACATGAAACATAACACTTTTCACTGTATCTTGTAGATGTAACACTAAAGCAAACTCAAATTCAACTACGTAGATCCAAAGACAATTATGCCACCACCAATACCTTGAATTCTCTTTTATTGCAGGTACTATCAAATCCAGTAAGACCAATAAATACCAGCAAGATAAGCTTATGGGCCAGACTATAAAGGTGTTACGAGGGCTGAAGTGAGGGAACTAAACAACAAGTTTCCATTTGATGTACACGCATTGACCTGGGATTCTTATACAGCAGAGTGGTTTGAACTCCCTTTGAACTGTGGGCCTTAGTAACTCCTCCTGTGAAGTTACTGAAAAATGAAGTTGAGGAATTCTGTGCACTGGATGTCAAAGACAATGAATTTGACCACTTGCGTATCGCCTTACCAAGATGTCAACAGTGACATCTCAACCTACATGAACATTGACATCTTGACTCTTAACTGTATCCCAACAATGGAACAATTCATCTCCCCAAATCCTGACTTGTACCTGGAACCATTTAAAACTGAAGAGTGAAATTACCAATTCAGGAATTTCCAATATCCCTCATCATCTTTTCTACATTTAAGATGATATTATTGAAACAAAAACATTATTTAGTGGCTTAACAGGGTACATGCTGAGAAGATGTTTGTTCTCAAGGGGGAGTTTAGAATTGGGGGACATAGTTTGGAGATAAGAGGTTTCCCATTTAAGCCAGAGACAGGAGCAAATTTCTTCTCTCAGAGGGTCATTAGTCTTGGGAACTCTATTCCCACAGAGTATGCAGGTGCAATCATTGAATATATTTAAAGCTGATTTAGATGGGCTTTGGACGGCCAGACGAGTTAAGGTAATGGGGCACAGACTGGAATGTGGCATTAAAGCCATGATCAGATCAACCACGGGCTGAATAGCCTAATCTTGCTCCTACTTCTAATGAAGGCTTACACCAGATACCACGATCTCTCCAAATCCCTGGATTTCTCAATTTGAAAAGAAGTAGCACAAAGAATACTGGATCCACCTTAAGTGGAAATTATCTGTGCTACTGAGAAGGAAAAATGTTAATTTGCAATCTCAGAAGGTAAAAATACCTAAGGCTCTGAAAGGGTAAATGGCGTATGTTATTTTCAAACTGCAGCAGTGTAGTAGGACCACATACTATAAAACCTGTTCCTCTTGCAGAGTTTGATACATGTCTACAGTAATGTGTCAGATAGGATAGCAAAAACAGAATCGTTAGGGTATTCAAAAGAGAACTGGATGTTAACTCTATAAAGCTAATATGCTACGGCAGTGAGAGAGATTCTGGAATATGTCAAATTTCCAAAAACCTAGAACATATTTCTTCAGTTCTTAACAGAGTGGCTCCGTTCCAGTACTTTTTGGGAATAGAGGCCCAAGTTCAATGTCATCTCTGTTAGGTTCCTTTATTATCACTCTGCTTGGGGCCAAGGTATCCACCCAGTAACTCCCATTGTCACATTGGCCCCTATCTCAAATCCCATCTGTCATGGACAAACTCCTACTTTGTCATCAACAGACTCAATTAACTCTGATTCCTTCCTGAAGCTCACTCAATGTTACTGCTCACATGGCAACTCCACATGAAGTTCACCATTCCTTCACTAACCTCAGATTTGTGAATAGTATCCTTGTGTTTAAAACTCTCCCATGTTGGGTATCTTCCATTCCTCCAAGCTTTAGTGACACTGCAAACTTTTTTCTCCCTCAAACGCTCTATTCCCAGCTGCAACCTCCAGTGTGCCCTTAATTCTGCTTTGTCCCTTTGAACATAAGAACTAAAAGCAGGAGTAGGAAATTCTGCCCCTTGAACTTGCTTGCCATTCAATCCCATTTCAGTCTGAACTCCACTTCCCTGCCTGCTCCCCATAACTGTTCAACCAGGTACTAATTTACTCCATGTCCTGGAATTCGCCTCACATAGGGGTAAGGATCTCCACAGATTCACAACCAGTTGAGAGAAGTAATTCCTCCTCATCGCTACTATTTCTTTTCCTAAAACTATGACTTTTCATGCTAAATAAAAACCTGAAACAAACTGCAGATGCTGTAAATCAGGAACAAAAACAGAAGTTGCTGGAAAAGCTCAGCAGGTCTGGCAGCATCCGTGATGAGAAATCAGAGTTAACGTTTCGGGTCTGGTCACCCTTCCTCAGAACTTTTCATACTAGACTGTCCCTCAAGAGGAAACAACTTTTCTAAATCTACTTTGTCAAACCTCTTTAGCAATCTCCTATCATTCTTCTAAACTCAACTCTGGAATCAATCAAGTGAACCTCCTCTGAACTGCTTCCAATACAACTACACCCCTCCTCAAGTAAGGGGTCCAAGATTGTACGGAATACTCCAGCTCCGGCCTTATTCATGCTTTGTAAAGTTGCAGCAACGTCCCCCTACTTGAGCACTATAGTCCTTTAGCAATAAATGCTAAAATTCTGCTTACCTTCCTTATTACCTGCTGTACCTGCATACTAGATTTCAGTGATTCACGCATGAGGACGCCCTGACTTTTTGTGTTTCCGAAGTGAATGCTCTGTTTATACATGGGAGAGAATGACCCAGGGTGCAAGTCTATTTGTATAAAATTGGCATTTCTGTCATCACTTTCAACATTGTTCTGCAAGATAGCAACTTCAATTCTTTGTCTCTCATCACCCTTTCCCACCAGAATCTCTCCTTTGATGAACTATCCTCCAAATGACTGTTGAATGAAACTCTTCCTCCAGACTTTGACATAACATGTTCTGGCCACCTCTCAGTCAGTACACACAATATATGTTATTCATGGTTATACCAGCACTTACAGGAGGAGGAAGGGGAATTCAGTACCTGAATGCTGTTGCAGGGTTAGTCTACATTGTTTTGCTGGATTAGGGGAACAAGAATGTAAATCTGTATTTCCTCCTTGAGGTCTTTCTTTGTAACACTAAACATTTAAATTTTTCAATTAGATAGGTGCTGTTCAACAAAATTGGTGTATTACACCTCTGTCGAACACTGGAATCATGACTCTGGTTGCATCTGCTTCTTCTATTGGTTACTGTAATAACTGGTTACAGCAAGAAGCTGGTCTGAACTGCATGTTTCAGCGCCACCAAAAGATGCTAATTAGGAAGAGGGAGTAATGTGACGCATGCATTTCCAGCACAAAAAAAATGTAACTCAATGCTTTCCAAAGTGGGGGTCAGAACCCCAGGTGTGTCTGCAAGCTAAATCAGGAGGTCACAAACTGCAAGGCCATCACGGAGCTCCAATCCCCTCCCACTCTCTCAGATTTTGTCCTTCCCTGGCCTCTGCTCTTGCAGTTCTCATTGAGGGGTTGTGACAGTTTTCAAGCTTCAAAACGAGGTCGCGGTGAGAAAAGGAAACATCTGGGAAGCACTAACCTAAACGGCACTCAACAGGAATGTCTCACAGAGAGTAGCACAAAGACTGCAGTGCAAACACAGCAGCACAGCTTGCTTCACATGATGAAGATGGGGAAGTTTCTGTCTCTTATCTGATTCTATCTGGCAGAGATTGGACCAAAGCTTGACAAAAGTCAACTTTAGCCTGGAGGTGCTCTGAAAACATTTCAGCCTCAGCACAAACCGCAACGACATTTTCAGAAACAATTTCTATAGCAGGTCATATTCGAGGTTGATTTCCTTCCCTCAATTCATGAATACGCAACATATGCTAGGGTACATTAAGACCCTACAAGCATCAGGCATCATGTTACAAATTTCTACTGTTACATCTGTCGAAACAATGCATATTAACACAAAATTGCAGAAAACATTTCAGAATGGTCTACACAGGTTACACAAGTGCCAGATACAATCCAACACTGATGAAAGCTCTGCACAGAACAGAATTAATGCACACAAGCACAAATAGAAAATTAATGGCATCTGAATGGTGGGAGAAGGCAGTGGCTGCAAATGACACCATTTGGCCACCATTAAAAATGCAGCTGAAGTGCTAGAACTTCTGGATCAAATTTTACTTGCCAGTGCTCTGCCTACCTAACCAGCCCATAGTATGCTCCTCACTATTTACCATTCCACTAATTTTTATGTCATCCATTAACTTCGATTATACCTGTTATATTCAACTCCAAATCATTGACATCCTACTCAGGCAGCAAGGAACTCAGTCGAACCACATTGGAAACAGACTTTCCCGCTTCCTACAGACTAAGGTGGTGGCCATGGGAACGTGCATGGGCCAAGCTATGCCTGCCTCTTTGTAGGATATTTGGAACAGTCCCTCTTCCACACATACACTGGCCCCATCGCCCACCTCTTCCTACTCTGCATCGATGACTGTATAGGCACCGCCTCTTGCTCTCACAAGGAGCTGGAACAGTTCATCAACTTTAATAACACCTTTCACCCCAACCTCAAATTCACCTGGACTATCTCGGATACCTCTCTCTCCTTTCTAGACCTCCCGGTTTCCACTTCTGGTGATCACCTCGAAACTGATATCTATTTCAAGCCCACCAACTCCCACAGTTACCTAGACAAAACTTCCTCTCACCCACCTTCCTGCAAGGATGCAATCCCCTACTCCTGATTCCTCCACATCCACTGCATCGGCTCCCAAGATGAGGCATTCAACTACTGAACATTCCAGATGGCCTGTTATTTCAAGGACCGCAACGTTCCCCTACTTCAGTGGTCGAAAATGCTCTTGACCGCATCTCTTGCGTTTCCCACACATCTGCCATCACATCCCATCCCCGCAATAACAAAGACAGAATCCCCCTTGTCTTCACGTATTACCCCACTAACCTCTGGATTCAACCTGTCATTCTCCGCCACTTCTACCACCTGCAATCTGACCCCACGACCAAGGACATGTTTCCCTCCCCACCCTTATCTGCCTTCTATAGGGACCGCTCTCTCCACGACTCTCTTGTCTGCTCCACACTCCCCAGTAGCCCTACACCCCCAGCATCTCTCCCTGCAACCGCAGGAAATGCCACACCTGCCCAGACACCTGCCCCCTCACCCCCATCCAAGGATCCAAAAATATCTTCAACATCAGACGGCTGTTCACCTGCACATCGGCTATTGTGGTCTACTGTATCCACTGTTCCCGATGTGGCCTCCTCTACATTGGTGAGACCAAGCTAAGGCTCAGAGACCACTTCGTAGAGCGCCTGCACTCTGTTCATGACTAACGACGACACTTTTCGGTCGCGAACCACTTCAACTTCCCCTCCCACTCCCTGGGTGGGGTGTCCATCGTGGGCTTCCTTCAGTGTCATAATGACGTCACAAGGAAACTGGAGGGGCAGCACCTCATTTTCCACATTGAGACCATTGGGCTGAAGGGTCCCAATGTGGACTTTACTAGTTTCAAAATCTCCCCTCGCCCCCATCCTCAGCCCATGACCAACCCTCCTTCTCAACCCCTTCTCCTTGACCTGTCTGTCATCTCTACCACCAATCCACTCCTCCCACCTCAAATGATCAATCTCCACCACTACCTACCTGCACTCACCTAACACCATCCCACCTACCTTGCCCAGCCCCACGCCTCTTCTCTATTTATTTCACAACTCCCTTCCCCTCCCCTATTTTTGAAGAAGGGTCCCAACCCGAAATGTCAGCTTTCCTGCGCCTCTGATGCTGCCTGGCCTGCTGTGTTCCTCCAGCTCCACACTGTTATCTTTGACTCCAGCATCAGTAGTTCCTACTATCTCTCCAGTCACAGAAACTGCCCTCCACCTTCACCATCTGCTTCTTGCCTCTCAACCAATTTTGGATTCAATGTGCCACTATGCCATCAATCCCACAGGCTCTCACCTTCTTGAGCAGTCTGTCATGAGGGATCTTATCAAAAACCTTCCTGAAGTCCACTTAGAGCACATAAAATGCATTACCTGCAAAACATTCCCGGTTACCTCCTTATTTATCCAAGATGACTGTCTGACTTTCCAAAACAAGCATGTGGAGTGCCCAGTTAATGAAATGCACATTTGCAAGACCTCTTCATTTCAGTGACAAGCCTATATTGGCAAAATACCTCCACATCCTCTCAAAATCCCATGGAATCTACTTTTATTGATTGATTCTGAGTTGCACTATTAGCTGAAAGTAGTGTGTTCTGGAATCAAACTCTACCACACCTTAGTAATTCTCATAGCCGGATTCCAAGCCAATTAGTCTTTGCTGCTGTCTTGAACTACCCATATTAGGGACCACTTCAAGTCCTTCAGACAAGATGCCAAATAGAGGTCCACCTTTGGGCTCTGGTGGATGTTAAAGATCCCATCCATGATTCAACGAAGTGTAGGGAATTCTCTTACAGTTCTTGCCAATATTCAGTACGTACTAGCCAACAGGACCAGAAAGACATTAACCTTGCACTCATCTTAATGCCTTGTGAAACATTTGCCAGCATGGCAGACAATTTACTGCACAACTAATGGACCATACAAAGGACTTAGAAATGTTTCAAAAGATGGCACCATGTACAATTGTCACTACTCTGGGGGGTACAAATCTGCCCAGTCTATATCACCAAGTGGATTCCATAGTGATGAAGCAACAGTCAAAGCACATGGAGACCTGCACATGTTTGCAAGCTGCCACTTGCAGTTCCACATTGGCTATTGCACACCATCCATGATGTTTTGCAAGTTGTTGGTCATAAACGAAAGCCCATGATTTTGCACAGCTGCTACTGCTCGAAGAGCATATGGAGTGGCTGCTTAGGCCTTGTTTGGGTAGTCTGGAAACCTCCATCACACTGCGTCTGCCACATCCCCACACACAGTCACCCCATCCTCGGCTAGCTATAAACTTCATGAAACACAATTTCTGCCTTCATTGTCAAAGAGAGGCGAAGGAAATCCACCCAGGCAGAGCAACTGAGACTTTGACGGGCACAATCTCCATTAAAACCAGCTCTCATTCAAACAATCATATCATCCTCGAAAAGCCACCACACACATTGTCTACTGTTATTAGTAATCTTCACTGTTTTTTTCTGTGTCTCCCTAACTTAATAACTCCTGCGTTCAATAAAAAACAAACAACCCCCCACTCCCATGCCAAATCTTTCCATGGCAGCAGCAGATTGACAGTTTCCTGACAAACAAAAAGCAGTCCCTATCGCTTCAGGCATCCTCAGCTCCCTTCCAAATTACAGACTGCAAATTTCAAAAGATCATGCAGTGTCACAGTGTTTGCAGCAGATCCTTTCACAACCTAATACCTCAAAATATTTGCTAAGACACCATCGAGTGCTTTGTGTGAAAGTGGAAGCCTGCCAACAGAATAGCACTTTTTTAATTAAAAAATCATGGGGGTCCAATAATAAACAAAAAAAATACAATTTACAAAGCCAGGGGAAGCCCCAGTCTAATCTGCCCTGACACATATGTGCCTGCGCACGTGCATGAATACACACCCCTACCTACTTTAGAGAATGGAGACGTTCTTAGGCAGAAGCTGGACAAAGGAAGGAATAGGAAACAACAAACACATTGGTACCGCCAAGAAGAATTCATGAATCAAGATGAGAGATAGTGACTCCATTGCTCCTCTGTGGGACAAGATACCGTGCAAGTAGATACTGAGCTGCATGGAATCAAGGGGTTTGCTATTTTCTCCATGAATTGATCAAATTGTGGAACCTCTACAACTGAATGGAGTCTCTCGGCAGTGATGGTAATGCAGAACGAAAATAGTAGCTGGAATGCTTTCCGGTGATGACTCTGATAAGTGGGATTCAGAGTAAGGCTCTGAGACAGCAATGATGTTCTTGTGGTCAAGTAGCTTGTGAGCACATGCTCCAGCCAAATACTTAAAAGCCTTCCAGTAACTTGAATCAGCATCTCCAGGAGGGAAGTAAAACATAGCAGAAGGAATGAAGCCAGGAGAGGCAGGGACAAATGTATAAGTTACAAGTCCCAGTGTAGGCACAGTATCTTCTGACTGGCAATGGAGACAGATGGGGAACTGGTCAACATTCTAGCATTCTCCAAACAGTAATTTGCTCATATCTCATCAAGTTAAGCAAAAGGTGACACACTTGCCATTAGTGTATAAAAGCCACCCATCTTCTGCTTATCTTAATATTTAAGCAGGGCCACGAAAAGCTCAGGAATCTAGAGGATATTTGAGGGGGCAAAGAAAATTTGAGAGGTGGGAGGAAAACAAATCATAAAAAAGGGCAAAGGGGGGAAAAAAAACAAGCACTACCATAGATATTAACACTGAAAAGATAAATATTTAGTGATGGAGGATTGTCTGCTACACAACATTCCTGTCTGCTGTGTCAATACGGTTGCTAACAGTCCACTTACACCGACATCAAATCTTTCAAGATGCATGACCTTTCAAAACCACCAGATTGGAGCAGAAATTAAACACGCCGATTGGCAAGAACTTTTGTGCCATTCAAAATAATGCACTAGCAATTAACATTGTCCTCCTTCACCTCAACCACATTTTGCAGAGTTTGTCAGCTACCCACTGATCCACTCCTAACACATGGAATCCTCTTTCTAAGTATTACCCAGTTAACCTGTTTGGATATGCACGGAGGAATGTTTAGTGAAGTTGGGCACAGGGACACATATTAAAAGCAGTCAACCGTTCCATTTATATCCACACTAGTAGTAAATCTGTTGATGTGGTGAACAAAAGTCTACCCCATTGAAGCCAAAAAGAGACAAATCCAGGTCAACGTGCAGAAGAGACTAGTTCATGTGACTACAAAATGACACACAGGCCCTAAAGCACCAAATTGTTTTCTCAAGACAAAAACTTTCTCAAGCACTGCTCTGCTGTTGAAACTGTCCCTCCCTCAGGAACAATGCAGCTCTTGTTTGCAACTCGGGGAGTATCCATTACTGATGGAGCGAATGCAGCCCTCAGTTTTACAAACATTAACACATTCATAGGTGTTTGCCTGTGCAAAAAAAGCATGGCTCACCAAAGGATTATCCTTTCCTTGCTTGTGTCGGGTTGCCAGATGACGTTCCATACCAAGTACAATTAGATTCTGTTATACAATCAGACTTGCTCAGTCACCTTTCTTGCTTTCAAAGCTTGGTGCGCATAAACTGACTGCTGAATTCATGCACTAATATGGTGCCTGTCCTTCAAAAGTGATTAATTAGGCACACAGCATTTAGAGATGTTCTGAAACAATAAGCTTCAATGTAAATTTAAGTTGTTTCAAGGTGACTGTGTGTTGAAAATTTAATATTGGATCAGAATCATTTTGTGCTGTAGCTCCTTTGCCACATTTTATCTGGATTTCAAGCACCCAAGTCAAGGACTTATTGGGAAGTGCCGGACCAAATGTTCGATGAAAGAGATGGGTTGAGTATCTCCTGTAGACAGATTTGAGAAAGGTCAAAAAACACAGCCATCAATGGTATGAAGTGCGCAGAATCAGAGGAACAATGAGATTTCAAAGAAATTATATGGCTGGAGCAGGTTATGGTGGTACAGTAAAACTGAAAGGTACTGTCTTTCGAGACTAGAACCCTTAACAAGTGAGTGAGCATAGGGTAATGGGCTAGGATACAGGCAGCAAAATTTGGATCTAACCCTAGGGTACTCTCCAGGAAATTCCCTATTTACATTTGCAATCCCAGCCAGGATAGGTACCCAACTTTCCTCACAGATATAACGAGACAACAAAGTGTGAAACTGGATGAACACAGCAGGCCAAGCAGCATCTTAGCAGCACAAAAGCTGACATTTCAGGCCTAGACCCTTCATCCTCACAGACAAGGATCATGGTGACATAGGTCGAAGTTACAAGCGAGATCCTTCAGTTTGCATTTGGCTATGAAATGCAGCACAATATCACAGGAAGGTCAAATTTGTTTGATGCCCTCTTTTCGACTTGAACAGAAAGCTTACTTGTCACATTAAATTCGTGCAAGTATGAGGGTGATCCAACCTGCTCCCTTTTCAACCATCCTGCGGCAACTCAAGGAAATAAGAAAAGAGCACAGCAAGTGTGAAATTGGCAATGAAGTACAGGCACAGCATCTACTTACACACATTCTCCAGTCCCGTTCTGATGGGTTACGCATTTTCCTCTATTAACACATGGCTGAAAGGAGTCACGACACTGTAATGCTAAGAGAAAAGAGAGCCTCTGTTAGAGCAAGTGCAAAGACAAGCATTTTTCAAACCACATCCAGCTATTCGAACTTTAACCTTCTCAAAAGAAAAAAAGACAACATTTCACCAAGCAGCTTCAAATTGTAATATAGGCTATTCCTAACTCTTGTTGGATAGAGATGAGTCAAATACTCATCATTTTCCCTTAATTAGGCACTGAGAAGTGAAATGGTGGTGCATTAGCTAACTATCTGCTTTCTCAAAAGTAATGGCTTCCGTCAATATTACATCTTTAACATAGCATACCGTACCAGGATACTTCACACCTGTGTTATCGCACAAATTTTGATAGTAAAATGCAAAGCGATAATCAGACAGGTGGTTAAAAACTTTTTTTTAAATTTGCTTGTGGGATGAGGGTGTCACTGGCAGCATTTGTTACCTATCCCTAATTGCCCTTATACTGAGTGGCTTGCTTAGCCATTTCAGAGGGCAATTAATGGTCAACAACACAGAGTCACATGTCGGCCTGATTCTGTGAGAATCATAGAATCCCTACAGTCTGGAAGCAGGCCATTTGGCCGATCGAGTCCACATTGATCCTCCAAAAGAACATCCCACCCAGACCCACACCCACACCCCAACCTATCCCCAGGACCCTGCTTTTCCCATGGCTAATCTGCATAGCCGGCACATCCCTGGATATCATGGGCAATTTACCATGGCCAATCCACCAAACCTGCATGTATTTGGAGTGTGGGAAGAAACCCATGTGGACACGGGGAGAATGTGCAAATTCCACGCAGGCAGCCGCCTGAGGCTGGAATCGAACCCAGGTCTCTGGCATTGTGTAATATTGGTGCTGACCACTGAGCCACCAGGCTGGCCAAGGATGGCAGACTTCCTGCATTCCAGAGCATTTGTGAACCAGATGGGTTTTTACAACAATTGATGATAGTCTCATAGTCAACTTTTAAGGAAATTAGCTTTCAATTCCAGGTTTTATCACTTAAATTTAAATTCCAACACCTGCCATGATAGGGTGAGAAACCACATGCCCAGTCCATTGCCGAGGAATCCAGAAGTCTCGTTAAATGACGTAACTGCTAAACCACTGTCTCCCATCAAAGGCATCAAAAGGAGAATCTTAGAAGGACTGAAGTGCAGCAAAGCATTGGGAATTCAAGAAACTACACTGCAGAAGGTACTGATTTTAATCATTCCTCCTCTGCATTCCAAGATATGCAAGAGGAAAGAACATGAGAAGCGTAGGGATGTTGGATGGTACGTGGAGTTTGCAGAGACAGGGAGGATAAAGGTCACGAAATGATTTGAAACAAGGATAAACCTTTTTAAGAAGAAAGCCACTGGCAGACCAGAAGTCAATGTAGACCAACTCATTGTTGATAACTCTATAGGATGAGGTACAGTTAGGATAAAAGAAGCAAAAAAGTTAAGAATATAGTTAACACTATATTCTGCATTGTGTTCTAATACCCTGATTTACTTATGCTAAGATTTGCCTGGGTAGCATGCAAAACAATACTTTTCACCGTATTTCAGTACATGACTATCATAAACCAAATCAAATCAGATTTTATTCAAATTCAGTTGCTCAAAATTAGAACAGCACCTTTTCACAACAAAAGGATGTTCAACTTGTCAAATCTAGGTTTAGTGAAAGACTGGATTTCTTCATTTCTGGCACCATTTCATCAACAGAGCCATTGTTCTTGAAGATTGACAAAAATGTTAACATTAGGAGTAGTTCAGCAACACCATGAATGGCTGAAAAAGAACACTGTCTAAATAACTGATGTTTTCTTTCCAAACCAAAAAGAGTAAAATTGATGGTCTAGAAGCAACCAGCTGGGTTGGAAGAATCTGTCTGATTCGAAGAATAGTTTCTCATCCCACATATCCCAAGTTCCAAATCTTGTTGGGGACAGCGTGGGTGGCACTCGGGAATCATCCATTCCATCCAGGCTTTCATCCATGTGACCATTCTCCATGTACAAGCTGCAAACATTTCACCATTGGAGAGGGGGAGACATCACAGCCTAAGTCATTTCTTGTCCACATTTGATAGCAAAACACATCAAAACCAAAGCTCTTTAGATAGCACCTTTTAAATCATTGACTGCTACAAATAAAAAGGGTAAAGGCAGCAGATAAATGGGAGCATTACCACCTGCAAGTACCCCTCCAGGCCACTCAATATCCTGACTTGGAAATACATCACCATTCCTTCAATGTCACTGGGTCAAAACCCTGGAACTCATTCCCTAAAAGCATCAAACAGACTGTAGTAGTATTTCAAGAAGGCAGCTCACCAACACCTTCTAAAGAGCAACCAGGGATGGGCAATGCTGGTGCAGCCAGCAATACCCACATCCCATCAGCGAATAAAACAAAACCATGCACCCTTCAGAAAATTCATTGGATACAAGTTTTCAATCTTTGGTGATTTTTTTTCTTAAAATCTAATAGCTGGGTGTGGGAGATAGTAGGAGCTGCAGATGCTGGAGAATCTGAGATAACAAAGTGTAGAGCCGGATGAACACAGCAGGCCAAGCAGAGGAGCAGGAAGGCTGATGTTTCCGGCTGAGACCCTTCTTCAGAAATCAGGGTCTAGGCTAGAAATGTAAGCCTTCCTGCTCCTCTGATGCTGCTTGGCCTGCTGTGCTCATCCAGCGAGACACCTTATTACGTATAATAGTTAGGTGTCCCTACTTAGGACGTACTCTACGCAGACTAGGAATTAAACCTGTAGTCACTACAATTCACTCAATATTATCGTCAACTGAGTTGCTGGAGAACAAATGCATCCATCACCAATAAACATTTTGTGCACAACTCTTCTACACTCCTCCTCCATGTCCCAGGTTCCTTATATGGTCATTGGAAGGCTAATATTTTGTGATCTACTGCATTACTCCCTTTCCGCTTCCATAAGGTGCCAGCAACTTGCTGGGTTATACAACTACGAAGTGTCATGGACCGCATGGAAATGATCTGGTTACCTTTAACATTTAAGTTTATTCATCAGAATTGAGGAGTGAGCAGATGTGAAACCTGGATGATTGAAGTTACATTCAGCACAAGAATGTTCCGTCAGTGTACTCAACACTGTTGCGCATCGCAGATAGACCCTGAGCCTGACACATACACAAACATTAGCTGTGCGTCTACTCTGCAATAAAAACACAGAAAATGGAAAGGACAGTTACTTGCTTCTTCACAGTGAGATTAGAATAATGAGGTGCTGATGAGTGTGCCATTCACACTCTAAGCTTATCGTGAACGAACAGTGCCAGAGGCGAGATTTGGAGCTACCTGTTTAACCCAGATGGAGAGAGAAAAAAAAATGGTCAAACTGGAGTGGAGGAGGGGTTAGAATATACAAAAGTAGCAAAGTTAAAAGCAGAGTGACAGGAAATATACCATCCAATGAAGGGTCACAGATTGTAGACCAGAGTGAAATGAGCACAGTTATTTTTAATGCTAGTTTCATGCCACTATTTCCTGTTTGACCCATATCTGATTTGCATCATGTAATTGCACTTCAACCAGACAAGCCAGGATACTGAAACATGTGCAAAAAAAGACACCTGAATGGTCTGTTTTACTTCAATATTTAAATTCACCCCTTAGAATTTTAAAATTAAACGGATTTGAAACCTGGGACTTTCTTTTCAAGATGCAGAATGATAGCTGACAAGACACATAATGTGCTGCCCAACTATACAATGCTAAATTACACCTAAGAAGTTTGCACATGCATTTCTGGACAGATGAAGTCTTATTTAATCCCTAGATCTACTCCACAAACACATTTGTCATCCTAGCTGTATCCAGGGGAACTGACTAGAAAGGTCAATGCACACAACAAATCACTTCAAGAATGTGCAATGCTTACAATCTGGACAACACAAAGACAATAATCTGCAATTTCAATCTGGTGTATGGATAACATGCAAAGAGAAAGGTCAATCTTCCCATCACATTTCTTCCTCCTGAAAAACAGACAGCTAGGTACATAAAGCTTCAGCGTCACAGTAGAAGAATTCTGACAAGAATCAACAATGCACCACATTCTCAGAAGCACAGAACTGCCCACACTAGTGTTATTTGCTTACCCTTGTGGTAACCCATTGTGATGGGATAAGGATCAATGCCTACAATGTTCCTGCACCACGGAACTTCTCATTTCAGTCGTCATCACTGCAGTTGTCAAGTGAAAAGCAGGGAAGTAGATCACTGAAAGCATTTTAAAAAGTAGTTTTTGAGGTAGGATGGGGAACCTGTGCGCTGTAGCGCACAAGGTATTTAGGATGCAAGCTGGAGGGATCAGTAGATCAATTTGGTGTTCATTTTTCATGTTTCCATACTTCATTTGGTCATTGAATACCCTTGACCTGAAAAATGGGTTTGGAAAGTGGTGTTGAAAAGATGTTTGGTAAATTTCTGAAGTGCATTTTGCAGAGATACACCCTGCTGCTTCTAACCATTGGTGGAGGGAGTGGATGCTAGCTGCTTTGTCCTGGATGGTGTTTAGCTGCGAGTATTATTGGAGTGGTAGCCATCCAGGCAAGTAGGGAGTATTCCATCACACTCCTGACTTCTGCCTCGTAGATGACAGATTGGCTTTGGGGAATTGGGAGGCAAGTTACTTCCACAGTATTCCTCATCTCTGACCTGATTTTGTTGCTACTGTCTTTAAATGGCTAGTCCTGGTCAATGGTAAACAGTGATGGATTCAATGATGGTAATACCACTGAATATCAAAGGGTGGGTCGTCTCTAATAAGAGACAGAGACAAAATCATTGCTTGGCATTTTTGTGATATGAATGCTACTTGCCACATGTCAGCCCAAGCTCAAATATTGTCCAGATCTTGACATTTTTGAACTTGAACTGCTTTCGTATCTGAGGTGTTGTGAATAGTGCTGAAAATTGTGTCATCATCAGTGAACATTCCCACTTCTGACCTTATGAAGAGGGAAGCTCATTGATGAGGCAGCTGACGGTGATTGGTCCTAGGACATAACCTAGAGGAACTCCTGCAGAGATGTCCTGGAGCTGAGATGACTGACCTCCAACAGCCACGACCATCTTTGTATGTGTCAGGTATATTCCAATCAGCACAGAGTTTTTCCCCAAAACTGACTGATTCCTGTTTTGCTAGGGCTCTTTGGTGCCATACACAGTTGAATGCAGTCTTGATGTCAAGGGCTGGCATTCTCACCTCACCTCTGGGATTCAACTCTTTTACCCATGTTTGAAACAAGGCTGTAATGAGATCAGGAATTGAGTAGCCCTGGCAGAACCCAAACTGAGCAGGTTATTTCTGAGCAGGTGCTGCTTGTTAGCACTGTCGACGACACTCTCCATCACTTTACTGATGATCGAGAGTAGACTGACAGGGCGATAATTGGCCAGGTTGGATTTGTCCTGCTTTGTGTGTACAGGACATACCTGAGCAATTTTCCACATTGTCGGGTAGATACCAGCGTTGTAACTGTACTGGAAGAGTTTGGCTAGGGGAGCAGTGAACTCTGGAGCACAAGTCTTCAGTATTATTGTGGAATATTGTCAGGGCCCATCACCTTTGCAGTGTCCAGTGCTTCCAACTGTCTCATGATATACAGAGTGAATCAAATTGACAAAAGACTGGTCTCTGTAATGCTGGGGACTAGTGGAGGAGACCAAGATAGTTCATCTACTCAGCAACTATATCTGAAGATTGCTGCGAATGCTTCAGATTTATCTTATGTTTTGACATGCTGGGCTCTTCCATCATTGAGAATGGGATTTTACTTTGAGCTGCTTAATTGCCCATCAGCATTCGTGACTGGATATGGAAGGACTGCATAGCTTAGTTGTGATCCACTGGTTGTGGGATTGTTTAGCTCTATCACTTGCTGCTAATGGTGTTTGGAATGCAAGAAGTCCCGTTTGGTAGCTTCACCAGGTTGACTCCTCAATTTTAGATATGCCTGGTGCTGTTCCTGGCATGCCTCCCTGCACTCTCTATTGAAGCAGGGTTGATCCACTGGCTTCATGGTAATGGTTGAGTGGGGATATGATGGGCCAAGAGGTTACAGATTGTGTTGGAGTACAATTCTGCGGCTATTGATGGCCCACAGCCCCTCATGGATGCCCAGTCTTGAGTTGCTAGGTCTGTTCAAAGTCTGTCCCATTTAGCACGGTGATCATACCACAGAACATGATGGAGGTTATTTTCAACATGAAAGCGGACTTCATCTTCGCAAGGACTGTGCAGCAATCACTCTTATCAACACTGTCAAGGACCGATGCGCCTGCAGCTGCCACATCGATAAGGATGAGATTGAGTACATTTTTCCCTGTTTGAACATAGAACATAGAACAATACAGCACAGAACGGGCCCTTCAGCCCACGATGTTGTGCCGACCATTGATCCTCATGTATGCACCCTCAAATTTCTGTGACCATATGCATGTCCAGCAGTCTCTTAAATGTCCCCAATGACCTTGCTTCCACAACTGCTGCTGGCAACGCATTCCATGCTCTCACAACTCTCTGTGTAAAGAACCCACCTCTGACATCCCCTCTATACTTTCCTCCAACCAACTTAAAACTATGACCCCTCGTGTTAGCCATTTCTGCCCTGAGAAATAGTCTCTGGCTATCAACTCTATCTATGCCTCTAATTATCTTGTATACCTCATTTCGGTCCCCTCTCCTCCTCCTTTTCTCCAATGATAAAAGTCCGAGCTCAGTCAACCTCTCTTCATAAGATAAGCCCTCCAGTCCAGGCAGCATCCTGGTAAACCTCCTCTGAACCCTCTCCAAAGCATCCACATCTTTCCTATAATAGGGCGACCAGAACTGGACACAGTATTCCAAGTGCGGTCTAACCAAAGTTTTATAGAGCTGCAACAAGATCTCATGACTCTTAAACTCAATCCCCCCGCTAATGAAAGCCACCTGCCACAGACCCAGTCGCAGCGGTGTCCTTTAGGATCCAACCAGCTCGATCAGTAGTGCTGCTACCGAGCCACTCTTGGTGGTGGACACTGAAATCCTCCACCCAGAGTATATTTTGTACCTTTGCCACCCTTTGTGCTTCCTCCAAATGTTGTGCAAGATGGAGGAGCACTGATTCATCAGCCAAGAGAGGGCAATGGATGGAAATAAGCAGAAGGTTTTCTTGAGCATGTTTAATCGGAATCCATGCAACTTCATGGGATCAAGAGTCAATATTGAGGACTTACAGGGCAATGCCCTCCCAACAACATACCATTGTGCTGCTACTTCTGGGTCTGTCCTGCTGACGGGACGGGACATATGCAAGGATGATGATGGCGGTGTCTGGGAAATTGTCCCTCAGGTATGATTCTGTTACATGCTGTGTCAGGCTGTTGCTTAGCTGGTCTGTGGAGACAGGTCTCCCACTGTTGGCACTAGCCCACAGATGTTGGTAAGGAAGGCCGGAGTTCTGGGTCAACGGGACTGTTTCTGCCACTGCAAGGCCCAAATTGATGCTTCGTGGTTTGTCAGTTTCATTTCTTTGTGGAGATTTTGTAGTGGCTATTACAGCCGATTGGTTTGCGTGTCCCCACCTAGACGGCAGCTCAGAGTTGACCATGTTGCTGAGAGTCTGGAGTCACAAGTAGGCCAGACCAGATGAGGATGGCAGATTTCCTTACCCGAAGGACATTAATGAGCCAAGATGGCTAACAATGGTTTCATGGTCATTGGTAAACGCTTACTTCCAGATTTTTACTGAATTGAAATTCCACCATCTGCCGTGGTGGGATTTAAACTCGGGTCCCCAGAAAATGAGCTTGAATTTCTGGATTAAATACTCTAGTTTTAGCTCTAATACTACTTAAACCACCACCTCCCCAGGTGAAAGAATTTATTACTGTAACTATCTCCATGGTTGAAAAATGGGGCTCGTGTGACTAAATGGGCTGTACATGTGGAACTAGATTGCTGATTGAATGACCAGGAAAAGCAGATGGAAACAAAAACTCAGTGTTAGTTTATCCAGCATGAAGTAGTGTTCCACGCGGTGTTCTTCTCCCAACTTCTGCCACAAACACCACTCACCCCTGGCCAAATACACACGTACATACTCACCCTCAGACCCAAACACGAAAGACAGCTTATTTACATGAACATAACACCGTTTCAGCCACAAATACATGTGTTACAACCAGCTTGATGTTGATATTGCTGAGTTCATGGTGCTGATGTTGTCCAAGATTTTCAGGTTTCAGTACAAAGCGGAAGACAGCTGTCTTTCCAAAGCGGATGCTAGTCAGGCAGAGCAAAGGGTTGGGAGGATGGAGATAATCGTGGGGAAGCAGTTCTCTCAGTTTTCAGCTCTCCAGCACCTTTGGTAGGCTGCACAGCCTTGTGCAGAAACTGCAGAATTGTCCATGACTTAAATGTGCAAGAAACCTGAAGCTTAGCAGCATGTTCTGGTTAGTTTCTTATTACCACTGCACACAATAGATCATTCTTAACACAAGCTGTTTTTCTAACCATTTCATCCTCTCCATCACACTGAGAATAGAGAATCTACAAAAGCCTACCATCCGGGGCCGGATGTCTCTTATTAAAATTCCACTCTGAGTGCCAGAACTTTCATGCTGCAAACAAATGTCTGGCATCAGGGGCTTGGTGCATCCCACTGTCTCCTGATTTACTTGAAATTCCAAAACCTCCACTCCCACAACATAATTGCTCAGATCCAGCTGGGAAAACAAGAAAATCAGGGATATGGCATCTCAAGAATTATTATATTCAAAAACATTCTTTGTGGGGAAAAAAAAGTTAAATATTCTTCTTCCCAGCAGTTTAGCCTGAAATTCTAGTTACAAGGTTTCAAATGAAGAACCACATTCCTTGATCACCAGAAACAAGAGGATGTCAACAACTAGCCAATCTCAAAAACCCTTTCAAATCTTTTCCTTACAAAACTCACTCACAAGGCAAGGACATTTCTGGCCTGGTCAACATTTAATGGCTCACCTCCAAGTGACCTTGAGGAAGAGTAATGATTATTAAAAGGACTGCAATGTGAGATGCAGGTTCACCCCCAGAGCTGATGGGGAGGTCCAGAATTGTGACCCACTAACGAAGAAGCAGCCACATAGTTCCAAGGGGCATCTGCTGCCCCTGTCCTTCTAGATGGTAGATCTGGCTGAAGACGACTTCTGAGGGGGGGGTGTGGTGTGCTCAGAGGCGGTCCAAGATGGGTCATCCACTTTGTATGTCTGCCTGAAGATGGTTGCAAATGCTTCAGCCTGAGCTTTTCCATCCCAGATAATTGCAAAAATGTCACCATTATTCACGACTTTGTATGGCATGCATGTTTGTAGGCCATTCAGCCTCTTGAGCTTGCTCCAGCATTGCCTGGATGAATGCATCTCCAACACCACATGAGAAGCTTGAAATCAGACAAGACACAGTAGCTCTCTTGATTGGCACCACATTTGGACATTCCACCACTGATGCTCAGTAGCAGCAGTGCATACTAACCACAAGATGCACTGCAGAAATTCACCAAGATACCTTTCACAGTACCTTCCAAACTCATGACCACTTCCCTGTGGAAGAACAAGGGCAGCTGAAACATGGGAACCTCATCATTTACCCTCCAAGTTCCATTCCAAGCCACTCACCATTCCGATTTGGAAATATATCACCTGACCTCCACCGTCACTGGGTCAAAATCCTGGATTCCCACCCTAATGACATTGTGGAACTACCTATAGCACATGGACTGAAGCAGTTCAAGAAGGCAGCCCATCTTCTCAAGGGCAACAAGCAATGGTCAATAAATACTGGCTTAGCCAGAAACATCCACACTCCATGAATAGATGAACAAAACAAAAGCTAGCTTGAACAGCCATGATGTTAGGAAGTCACTATTTGTGGTAGGCTAAGAAGTACGTTTTTCTGTGCCCTTCCTACTGAGTGCTTTCTTTCGAGTAGTGCTCAACGTACAAATATTAATTCATCAGCAGGAGGAGAATTGTTGTAACAAACTGGAGGATTTCTTGCTGAAGTTCAACCTGGTATTTTGAAATTTCCTGAGTTGTTGCAGTGGGCCTGAACAATCTGTTACTCATCAGCATTTATGAATTCCCAAGGTGTGCACTAGGAAGGTTTCTTGGCTGCAAATAAAGGTTGAACCAATGGTTCTGTTGCTGTGACACATTCCACACCATGAAGTAAACCCAAACTTTGGTGTTTTAAAACCTTATGAAGGCACCAATTCCTAAATCCAGAAATCCAAAACTTAAAAACAAAGAGCAGTCTAGGCCTAATTATAGTCTACAACCCATAGCTTGGACACCTGTCCCATAAATCATTAGGACATAGTTTCCACCAACATCACTGGTATTGGTGCAACATTGAGGGCCGAAGGGCCTGTTCTGCGCTGTATTGTTCTATGTTCTCACAGTGAATGTAAGCACTGCTACTACAGGCAGAAAATATTAGAACATAGAACATTACAGTACAGTACAGGCCCTTCGGCCCTCGATGTTGTGCCGACCTGCCATACCAATCTCAAGCCCATCTAACCTACACTATTCCATGTACGTCCATATGCTTATCCAATGACGACTTAAATGTACCAAAAGTTGGCAAATCTACTACCGTTGCAGGCAAAGCGTTCCTGTCCTTTACTCTCTGAGTAAAGAAACTACCTCTGACATCTGTCCTATATCTTTCACCCCTCAATTTAAAGCTATGCCCCCTCGTGCTTGCCGTCACCATCCTAAGAAAAAGGCTCTCCCTATCCACCCTATCTAACCCTCTGATTATTTTATATGTTTCAATTAAGTCACCTCTCAACCTTCTTCTCTCTAATGAAAACAGCCTCAAGTCCCTTAGCCTTTCCTCGTAAGACCTTCCCTCCACACCAGGCAACATCCTAGTAAATCTCCTCTGTACCCTTTCCAAAGCTTCCACATCCTTTTTATAATGCGGTGACCAGAGCTGTATGCAATACTCCAAGTGTGGCCGCACCAGAATTTTGTACAGCTGCAGCATAACCTCTTGATTCCGGAACTCGATCCCTCTATTAATAAAAGCTAAAACACTGTATGCCTTCTTAACAGCCCTGTCAACCTGGGTGGCAACTTTCAAGGATCTGTGTACATGGACACCGAGATCTCTCTGCTCATCTACACTACCAAGAATCTTACCATTAGCCCTGTACTTTGCCTTCTGGTTACTCCTACCCAAGTGCATCACCTCACACTTGTCTGCATTAAACTCCATTTGCCACCTCTCAGCCCAGCTCTGCAGCTTATCTATGTCTCTCTACAACCTACAGCATCCTTCGTCACTATCCACAACTCCACCGACCTTAGTGTCGTCTGCAAATTTACTAACGCATCCTTCCACGTCCTCATCCAGGTCATTTATAAAAATGACAAACAGCAGTGGACCCAACACCAACCCTTGCGGTACACCACTTGTAACTGGTCTCCAGGATGAACATTTCCCATCAACTACCACCCTCTGGCTTGCTGAAAGAAGACAATTTCCGATCCAAACTGCTATATCTCCCACAATTCCATTCCTCCAAATTTTGTACAATAGCCTATTGTGGGGAACGTTATCGAACGCATTGCTGAAATCCATATACACCACATCAACCGGTTTACTCTCATCTACCTATTATTGTTTTCTGCTTACTGAATCAGTCTCCCAGTCTCCGATCTTAATGTGTTTTCTGCACTCATAAGACCATGAGATAGCACTTTAGGGAAGGCACAGGACCTGGAAAAGCTGCAAATTATGACTTTGAACTGAGCACATGTCCGGCTTTAACCATGTGCAATGGACTTCTGTCAAAAGGTTCAACGTGAACACCAGCAGCCCCATTCATTATGGGGAAAATACTTAAAGCAGTTCCAAAATGAGAATAAATAAAAACCCATCTGCTTTCCAGTTTTGGTTGATTGTAAAGTCTCTGTAATGCCACAAGAAGGTAGGTTTGAGTTTACACAATTTTTCAACTTCAGTACACTGTAAAGCAGATTTCATGGAGTGCTTTTGAAATGCTGTCACTGCAATAACATGCAAAACAAGGCAACCCAACTCTGTACAAAGAAAGATCCCGAAGTGCAAAGTGATAAATGAACGGGTTATCTATTTTATTCACACTGGGTGTGAAGCATTTATTTATCAAGGAAATTTTTTGAACGGAACAATAGGAACTTGGAAATGAACCCAAGGAAGCAGACAGTGCAACACTTCTAGAATCTTATGGAATTATTACATCTTTTGGTTTCCATAAATTCAAACTAACTTCATTCAGAGCTCAAAATGCTGAAGCTTCATTGGAGAGTTGTAGAAAACTACATTCAATGTGGTTTGTAGACTGATAGATTGTTACTTTCGCATGACTACAGTGCAGCAACAAATGTGGCACCCCAGGATATATATTTGCTTAGCAAATTTGTTAATTTGTTTTACAAATAGAAATCTACATGACAGGGCTACAGTATGCCTTGTATCTGTTATTTTTAATTTATTCATGAGATGTAAACATCACTGGCCAGCATTTATTGCCCATCCTTAACTGCCCAAGAGTCAACCACATTGCTGTGGATCTGGAATCACATGTGGGCGAGGCCAGGCAAGGACAACAGATTTCTTCCCCTAAAGGGCATTAGTGAACCAGATGGCTGTTTCCCCATCAACTGATTCATGGTCATCATTAGACTCTTAATTCAGGCCTTCTTTTTTAATTGAGTTCAATTTCTACTACCTGCCATGATAGGATGCAAACCTGTGCCTTAGAATATTAGAGGTAACGAAGTGTAGAGCTGGATGAACACAGCAGGCCAAGCAGCATTTTAGGAGCATAAAAGCTGATGTTTCGGGCCTAGACCCTTCATCAGAAAAGGGGGAGGGGGAAGAGGGTTCTGAAATAAATAGAGACAGAGGGGGAGGTGGATTGAAGATGGATAGAAGAGAAGATAGGTGGAGAGGAGACAGACAAGTTAAAGAGGTGGGGATGGAGCCAGTAGAGGTGAGTGTAGGTGGAGAGGTAGGGAGGGGATAGGTCAGTCTGGGGAGGATGGACAGGTCAAGGGGGCAGGATGAGGTGAGTAGGAAGGAAATGGAGGTGGGGCTTGAGGTGGGAGGAAAGGATAGGTGAGAGGAAGAACTGATTAGGGAGGCGGGGACAGGCTGGGCTGGTTTCGGGATACAGTAGGGGAAGGGGAGATTTTGAAGCTTGTGAAATCCACATTGATACCATTGGGCTGCAGGGTTCCCAAGTGGAATATTACTGTTCCTGCAACGTTCGGGTGGCATCGTTGTGGCACTGCAGGTGGCCCAGGATGGAATGGGAGGGGGAGTTGAAATGGTCCACGACTGGGAGGTGCAGTTGTTTATTGCAAACTGAGCGTAGGTGTTCCGCAAAAAACGGTCCCCAAGACTCCGCTTGGTTTCCCCAATGTCGAGGAGGCCACAACAGGTACTGTGGATGCAGTATACCACATTGGCAGTTGTGCAGGTGAACATCTGTTTGATGTGGAAAGTCTTCTTGGGGCCTGGAATGGGCATGAAGGAGGAGGTATGGGGGCAGGTGTAGCACTTCCTGCGGTTGCAGGGGAAATTGCCAGGTGTGGTGCAGTTGGAGGGGAGTGTGGAGCGGACAAGGGAATCACAGAGAGAGTAGTCCCTCCAGAAAGCAGACAAGGGTGGGGAAGGAAATGTCTTTGGTGGTGGGGTTGGATTGCAGATGGCGGAAATGTCGGAGGATGATGCGTTGGATCCGGAGGTTGGTGGGGTGGTATGTGAGGGCAAGGGGGGTTCGCTTTTGGTGGTTGAGGGGATGGGATGTGAGGGATGAGTTGCGGGAAATGTGGAAGACACAGTCGATGGCGTTCTCGACCAATGCAGGGGGGTTGTTGCAGTCCTTGAAAAACGAGGCCATCTGAGATGTGCGGGAGCGGAATCCCTCATCCTGGGAGCAGGTGCGGCAGAGGTGAATGAATTGGGAATAGGAGATGGCATTTTTGCAGGAAGCTGGGCAGGAGGAGGTGTATTCTAGATAGCTGTGGGAGTCGGTGGGCTTGAAATGGATAGAGGTTTCTACGTGGTTGCCCGAGATGGAGATAGAGGCGCCCAGGAAAGTGAGGAGGTGTTACAGAGAGTCCAGGTGAACTTGAGGTTGGGGTGGAAGGTGTTGGTGAAGAGGATGAACTGTTCGAACTCCTCGTGGTAGCACGAGGCAGTGCCAATACAGTCATCAATGTAATGGAGGAAGAGATGGGGTTTCAGACCAGTGTAGGTACGGAAGAGGGATTGTTCCACGTAACCTACAAAGAGGCAGGCATAGCTTGGGCCCATGCGGGTACCCATGGCCACGCACTTTGTCCACGTAACCTACAATACCTAGACTTCTGGATTAATGGCCCCATGATAATACCACCAGGCCAACACCTCCCTTGCTTTCTCTGTGCTGGGACTTCGAATCCATAACCTTTGAACTTACTACAGAGAGTGCTATGCACCAAAATAATAAAATGTGAGGCTGGATGAACACAGCAGGCCAAGCAGCATCTTAGGAGCACAAAAGCTGACGTTTCGGGCCTAGACCCTTCATCAGAGAGGGGGATGGGGTGAGGGTTCTGGAATAGGGAGAGAGGGGGAGGCGGACCGAAGATGGAGAGAAAAGAAGATAGGTGGAGAGAGTATAGTCCCTATACACCTGCATTCCGCATGCAGATGGCCTCAAGGCCCTCCACTTCTTCCTGTCCTGCAGGCCCGACCAGTCCCCCTCCACCGACACCCTCATCCGTCGAGCCGAACTCGTCCTCACCCTCAACAACTTCTCTTTCGACTCCTCCCACTTCCTACAGACTAAGGGGGTGGCCATGGGCCCCAGCTATGCCTGCTTCTTTGTAGGTTACGTGGAACAGTCCCTCTTCCGCACCTACACAGGCCCCAAACCCCACCTCTTCCTCCGTTACGTTGATGACTGTATTGGCGCCGCCTCTTGCTCCCCAGAGGAGCTCGAACAGTTCATCCACTTCACCAACACCTACCACCCAATCTCAAGTTCACCTGGGCCATCTCCAGCACATCCCTCACCTTCCTGGATCTCTCAGTCTCCATCTCAGGCAACCAGCTTGTAACTGATGTCCATTTCAAGCCCACCGACTCCCACAGCTACCTAGAATACACCTCCTCCCACCCACCCTCCTGCAAAAATTCCATCCCCTATTCCCAATTCCGCTGCCTCTGCCGCATCTGCTCCCATGATAAGACATTCCACTCCTGCACATCCCAGATGTCCAAGTTCTTCAATGACCGCAACTTTACCCCCACAGTGATCGAGAACGCCCTTGACTGCGTCTCCCGCATTTCCCGCAACATCCCTCACAGCCCGCCGCCGCCACAACCGCCCAAAGAGGATCCCCTTCATTCTCACACACCACCCCACCAACCTCCGGATACAACGCATCATCCTCTGACACTTCCGCCATCTACAATCTGACCCCACCACCAAAGACATTTTTCCATCCCCACCCCTGTCTGCTTTCTGGAGAGACCACACTCTCCGTGACTCCCTTGTTCGCTCCACACTGCCCTCCAACCCCACCACACCCGGCACCTTCCCCTGCAACCGCAGGAAATGCTACACTTGCCCCCACACCTCCTCCCTCACCCCTATCCCAGGCCCCAAGATGACATTCCACATTAAGCAGAGGTTCACCTGCACATCTGCCAATGTGGTATACTGCATCCACTGTACCCAATGTGGCTTCCTCTACATTGGGGAAACCAAGCGGAGGCTTGGGGACTGCTTTGCAGAACACCTCCGCTCGGTTTGCAACAAATAACTGCACCTCCCAGTCGCAAACCATTTCCACTCCCCCTCCCATCCTTTAGATGACATGTCCATCATGGGCCTCCTGCACTGCCACAATGATGCCACCCGAAGGTTGCAGGAACAGCAACTCATATTCCGCTTGGGAACCCTGCAGCCTAATGGTATCAATGTGGACTTCACCAGCTTCAAAATCTCCCCTTCCCCCACCGCATCCCTAAACCAGCCCAGTTCGTCCCCTCCCCCCACAGCACCACACAACCAGCCCAGCTCTTCGCCTCCACCCACTGCATCCCAAAACCAGTCCAACCTGTCTCTGCCTCCCTAACCTGTTCTTCCTCTCACCGATCCCTTCCTCCCACCCCAAGCCGCACCCCCATCTCCTACCTACTAACCTCATCCCACCTCCTTGACCTGTCCGTCTTCCCTGGACTGACCTATCCCCTCCCTACCTCCCCTCCTATACTCTCTCCACCTATCTTCTTTTCTCTCCATCTTCGGTCCGCCTCCCCCTCGCTCCCTATTTATTCCAGGAGCCTCACCACATTCCCCCTCTCTGATGAAGGGTCTAGGCCCAAAATGTCAGCTTTTGTGCTCCTGAGATGCTGCTTGGCCTGCTGTGTTCATCCAGCCTCACATTTTATTATCTTGGATTCTCCAGCATCTGCAGTTCCCATTATCTCTGGTGCTATGCACCAAAAGCAGGTTTCCATTTCCAATTGTCAGATTCTGTTTCTCCATTTGTCTACTGCTTGTTTCTGTTTCACTCCCTGTGATCTATTTAACCTCCACAAATCCTCACAGCTTCCAGGAAGAAACAGTGAGTTTTAATAAGTACGCCCTCCCCATTTGTTTACCTAAAAGAACAAGAGCTTCTCCTCAAAGAAAATTTGGAAATATTTTGCCCCTGACAATAAAAGATACTGCTTGACTGTAATCTCAAAAGCAGTCTCATAAACAAGAGCATTTACAGTATCCAAGTTTGATAAAGGCTGAAGTGTTCTAGCATAGTCACCGTCAAGGTTGTTATTCATGATCTTAGAAAAGCAACACAAGCTGGTGCTAAGGAGGCAGAAGGACAGAAAATGCTCAATGAAGGGAAATATTTCTCAGTGGCATTTCGGCAGCGGTGGGTGGGGGGGGTAAAAATAAAGAAATATCTGTTGTTGCTAGTAGCCTCAAGCCACCGCCTGACATAACACTAGGTATGACACCCCACAAAAGGTCCGTACTGATGCTTTGGACGTACTGAATTAGTCAATCACAGCTAGGACAATTGCTGAGCTGTCGTTTCATTTTACCTCATTGAATCCTGTCAAATGACAGTGGGAGCTACAGCGAATAGGTAAAATCGATTGGGGCTTCCACATCTGTTTTTGACCTGATGGTACAACATTGTGCAGTTTGGAGTTTTATTTTGTGTGAATTCAGATAATGAACAGAAATGCACAAACAAAATTTATCTTGGTCAACTAATTTCGTTCACAGGCATCTCTTTACCAAGGAATCTACCCCACCCTTCAAACTCCAGGAGTAAAACTCTACATTAATACTTCAGAATGCTGAATGCTGCAGCCTACACAAACAGAACTGGGAACACAAATATTTCATAGTCCTAAGGAATGCTGGCACAGGCTGTAAATGTAAACAAACACTTTCCATTAATCACTTTAATCAGTGTTAATATTCATTTTTCAACTATGTTTCAAATGTTACAAGCTCCTCACAAACAGAATAGCCGGTACAACAGCAGGCTGCACGAACGAGGATGCACAGATACAAATTTATAATTCCTCACATTCACCAAACATTTAACAAACATTAAACAGATGCAACTAATTGTTTCAACAGCAATGTACAGCATTATAATGTGTGGACAAACAGTGACCAGCAATTTGCAAATGGCTTGAAACTTGGTCTTCCTTTCAAAGAATCTTGTGACCCTAAGCATTGTCTGTGGCAAAAAAGTGTACAAAAACATAAATGTGGTGCAGTTATGAATCTTCTGCCAGAACACCTAAACAACACATTGTCAAAGGTGGTGGCAACATGACCATGAGCAGGTAACAAATGAATCACAAAAATGGTCAATTTGGCTCAATCTGGTCAAGTCATACTTTTGGCAGCCAACGTATTTAGTGTATGCTTCACACTTCAATCATGCTCATGTCAACAGAAAAAACACAGCTGCTTCCCAACAGGAAGGGAGCTCAAAGGACAATATACAATGAGACAGCACAAGGGTAGCATTTCCCTGAAGCAAAAATGAGAAAAACCGGTGATGAGACATACTGGTTTGAGTCTTGTGTATTTCAAAACAGAGACCTTAAATAAATTTGAGAAGGCTGGAACAAGGGAAGCCAATTGTTTAAACCAGTTCGAGAACTTTGGAAGCATTGAAAGAGCTGTGTGGGGAAATAAGCACTGCAGCAGTAAAGGTGGAAGAGAAAAATAGGATTGAGATTCTTTGATTTGATGCCATTGGGTGTGTCCCAGTTTGGAAACCAGTGGGATTAACAGAGTCTGAGGTCAGAAGTATGTTGCACCAGATTCCACAGTCTGATCGTAACCTCACTTTACAGGTTTAATTTGTTTTGACGCAAGATGGAAGACAAATCACTTAAAATGTCAGGGCATAGATGACTATAGGCCAAGTGCAGCTAAATAGGATGAGTATAGTTTTGTGTTTGTTGGTCAGCATAGTCAAGGTGGGCTGAAGGCCTGTTTTTATGCTGTATGATACTGTGACTCAAAGGCAATTCATTTATGGAGTCAATTCCTATTTCATCAAAAACATTCAGGGAACCTAAAGACAATTCATAATATTTGAATAAATTCAGGTTAACTTTAAGGCTATGGGCATTCATTGTTTTATGCCCAATACATTTAATATTTATCAGGCAACATCAGATGGCCATGTGAGCGCACAGACTATTTTCTTGTTTGTTGTTCTGGCAGATGCAGAGGGCTTGACACTATAACAACTTTCACAAAGAAGCCAGTAGATACTGCATTCCAATGTCTTCATGACAGAGATTTCACACACAAATACCTGACAGTCATTACAGGCAGCAAGACACTCCACTGTAAACATGGAATGAGAAACATCCTAATATGCAGACAGCTTTGAAGACGTACTATTCAAGTCTGTTGATATTTCAGCACAACGGCATAATCCAAATGCAATTAGTCTTCCTTCCTACAAAAAGCCTGCCTTTAAATTCCATCCTTTATCTCTAAGCTGTAGCACTCAACAGCTAGACGACGATTCTACGAAAAACAAACCACCAATCCATGTCCTTGGATGACATGCAACTTGTATTTATGTGGCACTTTTAGCACATAAGAAGTAAACCTCAATGGACACGAAGAACTAAACAAAACATTTTATCAAGGGGAAAAGTTTTCTTCCAGAATCTAGTAATTTCCAAAAATTAACATTTTTCAGAAATAATAGACTCTATGGGGAAAACATCCCTTCCATACAAAACTAAAACAAGTTGATCATAACCAAAATTCCACTCTCTACATTTCACTTTCGAGCAGTATGAATCTGTACCATCTCTTGCAGTATGGTTCCCGAAACTTAACACAATAGCCTGACTGTGTTTGAACATTTATCTACATAGATTTCACATCACTTTGTGCTCCACATTTCTTCTAATGAAACTTTGGATTCTCTGCTCCTAATTTTCCATAAAAATGTAAGCATCTACCAAGCAAACACTTAAATTAAACGTACTCAAAGAAGTGGCAAAGGATATTTCAGAAACAGACATGCCACAGATCAGAAAATAGAATTCCTATAAAGCACAGGGGCCCAGAGTTCAGAACATTACAGGTGCTTGTATTTTCACATAAATACTTATCAATTATTTGGGCAGTTTTGGCATGATATAAGTTGCATTGCAACATTTGAGTTGATGGCTTAACAGTCAGTTCCTGCAGTAAAGAAAACAGTTAACTGTCAATGCACTCTAAATCAGGTGCCACTATAACTGTACAATAAGACCTCTGGATATTGTAAAGCGATAGTTTCTAGAAGGCCCTGGTTCAAGTGTCACCTGTCATAAGGTCCAAACAGGTGGACTGAACAAACACTAAACAATACATGTTCTGCTCCTTCAAATCAATTACGACCTGTAGACCTTTTGAAGGTCAATGTAAGAAGTGTGCATGCCAACCTAAATGATACTGGGTCACCTATTATTGCTGGCTTATGATACTTGTGGGCTGGGAATTGAAACAAACCAGTTTTTATAGGTCTCACAGCAATTATGATACATTGTCTCGCAAAGGAAGCCATCATATGTTCATTAGTAACTATCCACTGACTGACTCGATACTTCCTCATTAATGTTTAGACCTTACTAATTGTCTTCCTTTGTGAACCCAAGAGAAAACACAAAGGCCAGTATTATGGTCCCAGAAAATACTCAGAATGTGAAACTCACTACCAAAGGATTAGTTGAGGTGAAATGAGGCGATATGCATTCAAGAGGAAGCTATAAACACAAGCAAGAAAGAAATAGAGGTTATGTTGATAAATGGAGCGATAAACATGGGGTAGAAGAGGCTTCTCTGAAACGCAAACACCAAAGACTAGTTGGGTCAAATTGCCTGCTTCTGTTCTGTAAATTTACATAATATCTTTCACAAGTATTTATCAACTTCCTCTTTAAAAGCTGTGACGAATATTCCTTCCACCACTGCATAAAAAAGGCTTGAACTCTCTCCTCATTCTTTTGGCAAGTTTAAATTTGTTTCCTTCAGGTTCTTTTCATTGACCAGTGAAAATGCTTCCCATTTAACCTCACTGAAATCCCTCAGAATTTTGAGCACATTTGTCAGAACTTCTAACCACCCACGCTCTACCAGAGAGAGTAGATTTTTTCACGACACCGGAAACTTTTTAAGCAAATCTCTTTTGCACCATCTCCATGGCCTTGATGGCCTGTATGGTTCCTGAAACTTAACACAATAGCCTGACTGTGTTTGAACATTTATCTACATAGGTTTCGCATCACTTCGTGCTCCACATTTCTTTTAATGAAACTTTGGATTCTCTGCTCCTGCTTTGGTTTAAGTTTTTTGTTAGTACTTATTTCTTATCCCACTGTGTCAAAATCCTGGAATTCTCTCCCCAAGGCAGATGAACTGCAGCAGTTCAAGATGGCAGCTCACCACCAACTTCAAGGGCAAGTGGGGACAGGCAATAAATGCTGTCCAACGCCCACATCCCACAAATGAATTTTTAAAAAAACATTCATTCCAAAATGTAACATGGCCAAAATTTTTCCCATGTAATTTCATGTATGGCATCTACCTGCGCAACATTGTCATGCATTCTCAAGTCAATTTTCTTTTAAAACACATTTCCTATTTTCTTGTTGGCAAGCTTTGATAGTGCCATTGTAAATTGTACATATTTATCCAAAAAAAAGGTCCCAACACTGACTTCTCTGAAATCATTTGTGAAGTGTCAAATAAACATCTGTCACTGCTGTTCTTTTCTGTCCTAAACCCAAACCTCTTATCGACACACTACCACATCTCCTTAAATATTTCAGCCTCATATGAAATCACAAAATTATCACCGAATTATCTCAGCACATCCTGTCCTGGAATAGGAAGCACTCAAACTAGCAAGGTTTATGAACTGCTGCTTGGCCTGCTGTGTTCATCTAGCTTCACACTTTGTTATCGAGGTTTCTGAACATGCTCTTTCCTCCCTCTCCCAACATTATGTTTCTAGAAGGTATCACTGTTTTGTTCATAAAGACCAACAGTGGCAGAACCTAGCTTCATTGTGATTCTGCTCAGACACATCTGGTGTCTAGTTCCAATAAATCAGTCATGCCCTGTGTGTTATCCCTCCTTTAGGTAAGCCAATGCCTTAAACCAGGCTCATGACCACATCAATGCGCGCTGTTGGTTACTGAGTGGGCAGGGGAACTGCAGATAACTGATATAACAGTTGCTCTTTTGAGGATGATGCTGCAGCAAGCCTGCCACTTGGTGTCACTGTATCCCAATCAAGCTCACACACCTGGAGACAATACTCCAAAATGTTCTAAAGACCCCCGGGAGGGGCATAGATTTGTCTGGACCAAATCAATGATCAAACTTGTGCTGAGTTTTTCAGTTATGATCTTGAATACCCTATGGTGTGCGGTGTGGAAAATACATCAGGAAATCTTTCGTCAATATTCACAATTCGGGTTAAAACATTTTTTCTCTCAAGAGGTGTATGCAGGATTTCTCGCTTTACCAGTTTTCTTAAGTCTCTAAATTTCTACTGTAGGCTTCATTCCTACTAGCTTTGGTCTACCACAGCTAACTCACTAAAGGAGTCATTATTCATAACCAGGTTTCGGTCATGAGTGATTTGACCTCAGAGAAATCATTATCAAGATTGATCCTGTGCTCACCTAAACATCTTTGAATCCATGATAATAAAATGTGAGGCTGGATGAACACAGCAGGCCAAGCAGCATCTCAGGAGCACAAAAGCTGACGTTTCGGGCCTAGACCCTTCATCAGAGAGGGGGATGGGGGGAGGGAACTGGAATAAATAGGGAGAGAGGGGGAGGCGGACCGAAGATGGAGAGTAAAGAAGATAGGTGGAGAGAGTGTAGGTGGGGAGGTAGGGAGGGGATAGGTCAGTCCAGGGAAGACGGACAGGTCAAGGAGGTGGGATGAGGTTAGTAGGTAGCTGGGGGTGCGGCTTGGGGTGGGAGGAAGGGATGGGTGAGAGGAAGAACCGGTTAGGGAGGCAGAGACAGGTTGGACTGGTTTTGGGATGCAGTGGGTGGGGGGGGAAGAGCTGGGCTGGTTGTGTGGTGCAGTGGGGGGAGGGGATGAACTGAGCTGGTTTAGGGATGCAGTAGGGGAAGGGGAGATTTTGAAACTGGTGAAGTCCACATTGATACCATATGGCTGCAGGGTTCCCAGGCGGAAGATGAGTTGCTGTTCCTGCAACCTTCGGGTGGCATCATTGTGGCAGTGCAGGAGGCCCCAGCTATGCCTGCCTCTTTGTAGGTTACGTGGAACAGTCCCTCTTCCGCACCTACACAGGCCCCAAACCCCACCTCTTCCTCCGGTACATTGATGACTGTATCGGCGCCGCCTCTTGCTCCCCAGAAGAGCTCGAACAGTTCATCCACTTCACCAACACCTTCCACCCCAGCCTTCAGTTCACCTGGGCCATCTCCAGCACATCACTCACCTTCCTGGACCTCTCAGTCTCCATCTCAGGCAACCAGCTTGTAACTGATGTCCATTTCAAGCCCACCGACTCCCACAGCTACCTAGAATACACCTCCTCCCACCCACCCTCCTGCAAAAATTCCATCCCCTATTCCCAATTCCTCCGCCTCATCTGCTCCCACGATAAGACATTCCACTCCCGCACATCGCAGATGTCCAAGTTCTTTAAGGACCGCAACTTTCCCCCCACGGTGATCGAGAACGCCCTTGACCGCGTCTCCCGCATTTCCCGCGACACATCCCTCACACCCCGCCCCCGCCACAACCACCCCAAGAGGATCCCCCTCGTTCTCACACACCACCCTACCAACCTCTGGATACAACGCATTATCCTCCGACACTTCCGCCATTTACAATCCGACCCCACCACCCAAGACATTTTTCCATCCCCTCCCCTGTCTGCTTTCCGGAGAGACCACTCTCTCCGTGACTCCCTTGTTCGCTCCACACTGCCCTCCAACCCCACCACACCCGGCACCTTCCCCTGCAACCGCAGGAAATGCTACACTTGTCCCCACACCTCCTCCCTCACCCCCATCCCAGGCCCCAAGATGACATTCCACATTAAGCAGAGGTTCACCTGCACATCTGCCAATGTGGTATACTGCATCCACTGTACCCGGTGCGGCTTCCTCTACATTGGGGAAACCAAGCGGAGGCTTGGGGACCGCTTTGCAGAACACCTCCGCTCAGTTCGCAACAAACAACTGCACCTCCCAGTCGCAAACCATTTCCACTCCCCCTCCCATTCTCTTGATGACATGTCCATCATGGGCCTCCTGCACTGCCACAATGATGCCACCCGAAGGTTGCAGGAACAGCAACTCATATTCCGCCTGGGAACCCTGCAGCCATATGGTATCAATGTGGACTTCACCAGTTTCAAAATCTCCCCTTCCCCTACTGCATCCCTAAACCAGCCCAGTTCGTCCCCTCCCCCCACTGCACCACACAACCAGCCCAGCTCTTCCCCCCCCACCCACTGCATCCCAAAACCAGTCCAACCTGTCTCTGCCTCCCTAACCGGTTCTTCCTCTCACCCATCCCTTCCTCCCACCCCAAGCCGCACCCCCAGCTACCTACTAACCTCATCCCACCTCCTTGACCTGTCCGTCTTCCCTGGACTGACCTATCCCCTCCCTACCTCCCCACCTACACTCTCTCCACCTATCTTCTTTACTCTCCATCTTCGGTCCGCCTCCCCCTCTCTCCCTATTTATTCCAGTTCCCTCCCCCCATCCCCCTCTCTGATGAAGGGTCTAGGCCCGAAACATCAGTTTTTGTGCTCCTGAGATGCTGCTTGGCCTGCTGTGTTCATCCAGCCTCACATTTTATTATCTTGGAATCTCCAGCATCTGGAGTTCCCATTATCTTTGAATCCATCCCAGCTTGGCTCAGTGGAGTGTGTTTCGCTGTGGAAATCCTTGCTAACCAAGGAAAGTTTTAGAAATTGCTGTGGCCAATGCTAAATGTGTAAACTAAGACCAGGGATCAAGCCTTAGTGGACGATATAACCCAAAATGGAGCACCAACTCATGGTGAAGTCAATGGAGCAACTTCACAGTCCGCATTAAATACCTATTTCCTGCTCAGGTAAATTATAGTTACTTTCTGGCATTCTTTTCAAATGCAGCCAGGATCAGGATCCCACTTTAAACTTGTATCTTTGTGACGTTGACAGCACATTTTCTTGCGAGCTTTGCCTCTCTTCCCCTGACACACCCCAACTCTTTCTGCACTTCCCCACATAACCTGCAAATTGGCAACTCTGGTCAGAAAAGCCAAGTGTAGTGATTGGAACAAGGGCAAAGTGGATCTCTTTGACAATGAGATTCTTGATTGGGGCTGTTAACCTGGGCCAATCGGGGAGCAGATATAAACAGGAGGGTCAGAAGGTTCCCTCAGTCTAGGGACTGGTTCTGAGCTGGCTGGTTAGAGCCTGTGTAAATAAGGGATGGCTTGGTGATGGGATACCAGCCTCTGTGCAGTTATTTCACAAGGGAGGAAACAACCCCCCACTAAATAAATGTGTATTTGCTTAAGAGCACATGGACTGTAAAAGGGAATACTGTGCATCCCTAACCCAATGGCACTGAGTTTTGTTGCAGCTGAAATCAATTCGCTGAATGTGGAGGATTAAGATTAGATCAAGACTTATTTCTGTTCCAAGTAACTCCATACTGTACCATGGCCACCTTCTACCAGCTGAGTCATTTGCACATGACAAACATTTTTGGTGGTTAACAGTCATGTTGTGCTTTTGAGGTTGGTATTCAAACAAAAACTTAAATTCTCGGATTAGTACTAAACTTTATGTTTCACCAATCTCTTTCCCCGCTGTCATCCGTATTGTACTTTCCTGAATTCCTGGTGCTTGCTGTGGCATTCTACCTTCCCACACAGCATTTAGCAGCACTACTTGAATGTTTAGACTGAACAAAAAAAAATAAAAATGCATTCAGGTTTCATCCACTATTTCCTACATCAGTAATGTTTTCCTTAATTGTAACGGACTGGTGCCATTTACTTTCCAATTCCAATGCTGCCAGTTTACTGAGTATGCAGTTACAAATCTCCTTACTTTGGCTTGGGACTTTCCAAAGCCACTTTGACAAATAAGTGTAGCTTACTGTGAGAAATACAGGCCAGAAAGAAAGCAAGGTCTAGAGACCCTGTGATCAGAATACCACCCCAAAATGGGCAAAAGCCTGTTCATCAACACAAAAAGCACAAACTTCTGAAAGACAGTTTATCCTTATATTCATTTTTCTATTCAATATTCCTTTGACAAAGGGAAAGCATTCCTTTTGCGAGGGTGGTAAGGAATAGTAATGGGAGACGGCACCGACAACAACTATCCTTCCAAACTTTTAATTAGCAAATTGTTTCTTCGACTGTAAATATCGGATTCTTACAGACATCACCTCAACCACTGAGCAAATTCCAACTGAAATAGTAAAATTTCAGTTAAAGCATGATGTTCCACATGTGTCCACATCTAATGATGGTTTTCAAAGGCACCACTAACATTTCCTTTGCGAAACAGTGGGATATGTTTCTAACAATTCATTAAAATATACATTAAACAGAATTCTTCCACCAGATACCACTTTGGGGTGAATTATACAAGTACTTTGAGGCATGACATGTGGTAAGTGATTGAGACACAAAATGTGGTGACTTTATACATGGTTCTCACTGCTGGGTTTTTCCAGACTTCACGTCTGCTGCTGTTGTAGGCTAATTGGTAAAGATTAGACCATAGGACCATAAGGTATAGGAGGAAAATAAGGTACTCGGCCCATTGAATCTTGTCTGCCATTCAATCTTGGCTGATACATTTCTCAACTCCATTTTCCTGCCTTCTCCCCATCACCATGGATCCCTTTACAAATCAAGAATCTATTATTCTGTCTTAAACACATTCAATGACATGGCCTCCACAGCTTTGCGTGGCAATGAATTCCAAAGATTCACCACCCCGTTTGAAGAAATTCCCCTTCATTTCAGTTCTAAAGGGTTGTCCCTTCACTCTGAGGCTCTGCCCTTGAGTCCTAGCAGGAACATCTTCTCCACACCAACTCTATCCAGACCTCTCGGCATCCTCTAAGGTTCAACAAAATTGCTCATCCTTCTAAACTCCATTGAGTACGGATCCAGAATAGTCAACCGCTCCTCATATGACAAGTCCTTCACTCCCAGCATCATTCTTGTGAACGTCCCTGTAACCCTCTCCCATGCCAGCATATCCTTTCTTAGATACAGGGCCCAAAACTGCTCACAATATTCCAAATGTGGTCTGACCAGAACCTTATACAAATTCAGAGGCAGATTGCTGCTCTTTTATTCTAGTCCTCTCAAAATGAATGCAAACATTGCATTTGCCTTCCTAGCTGCCAAGTGAACCTACATGTTAACCTGAAGAGAATCCTCAACTAGGACTCTTATACTCCTCTGTGCTTCAAATTGTGAAGCCTTTTACAAAGTAGTCTAACCTTCTATCCTTCCTACCAAACTGCTCACTCTTTCCCATAGTGTATTCCACCTACCAGTTATTTGTCCACTCTTCTAGCCTACCCAAATTCGTCTGCAGCCTCCGTGCTTCCACAATTCTACCTGTCCCTCTACCTACCTTTGTGTCATCTGCAAACTTAGCAACATAGCCGACAGTTCCTTTGTCCAGATCGCTGACATATAACATGAATAGTTGAGGTCCCAACACTGGCCGCTGCAGAACTCCACGAATCACCTGTTGCCATCCTGAGAAAGAACATTTTATCCCACTCTCTCCCTTCCTCCAGGCAACAAATCCTCTGCCCATGATAGGGCTTTGCCCCTCACACCATGGGCTCTTATCTGATTGAGAAGCCTCCTGTGTAGCACCTTGTCAAAGGCCTTCTGGAAATCCAAATAGATCGCATTTGCTGGCTCTATGTTGTCTGTCTCACTCATTATGTCAAAGAATTCTGGCAGATTTGTTAGGCATGACCACACCTTGACAAGGCCGTGCTGGCTCAGCTCTATTTTACCTTGCACTTCTAAGTACTCCACAATCTCATTCTTAAAATTTTATCAACAACTGAGGTTAGGCTAGCGGCCTATAATTTCCCCTCTTCTCCTCCCTCCCTTCTTAAATACAGGTGTTACTTAGCCAGTGTCCAGGCCTCAAGGATCCCTGACTCCAGTAAGTCCTGAAAGATCACCACCAATGCCTCCGTAATCTCCTCAGCTATATCCTTCAGAACGCTAATCCATATGGTACGGATGATTCATCCACCTTCAGGCTGTTCAGCTTCCACAGTACCTTATTCCTTAGGTGATGGCCACTACAGTCACTCCTGCCTCGATACTCTTATATTATTGGTTCTGGTATACTAACAGTGCCTTCCATAATGCAGACTGATGCAAAGTTTGTCAGATTGTTGAACAATTCTATTATTACTGACTCTAGCAACTACCAGGATATAGAAGGTGGAAAAATAGGACCTTGATCTTTTAGAATCCTCATAGTACAGAAACAGACCATTCAGCCCATTGAGTCTAAACTGTCCCTCTGAAGAACATCCCAAACTATCTACTTAACATCATATTTTCCACGCCTAATCCACCTAACTTCACATCTTTGGACTGTGAGACGAAACCAGAGTATCCAGAGAAAATCCACACAGACACAGGGAGAATATGCAAACTCCACTCAGACAGTTGCCCAGCCAGAACTGAACATGGATAGACCATTTAGTACAGAGGTGAGGAGACATTTCTTCACCAAAGAGTGGTGAACCTGTGGAACTCACTACCATAGGAAGCAGTTGATGCCAAAATGTTCAATGTATACAAGAGACAGCTGCATACAGCACTGGGGGCGAATGGGATCCAAGATTATGGAGATTATGCAGAATTAAGCTATTAAGTTAAATGATCAGCCATGAGCATGACAAATGGTGCAGCGGACTCAAAGGGCTGAACGGCCACCTCCTCCTGCTCCTATTTTTCTTTGTTTCTATCTCCCTGGCACTAGGAGGCAGCAATGCTAATCATTGAGCCATTGTGTCATCCAATTTGTCCAGCAACTCCTGTGTCCCTGTGTCAGAGCCTCCTATGTGTTTTTTCTGCTTTGGAGATTGGGAGACAGTGTACTCTATATCTTCTGATCTCTGCAAAAGTGGTCAACACAAGTCCTGGTGTTATTCTTAGCTATTCCATCCAATTCTTCTTTATTTGACTCCTGATCCATTTCCACCAATTTCTCCTTGTTGAACTAATTCTCAACAAGCATCTACAGAAACAAATTCAAATGTACACCTAGAATATTGCATGCATTTCTGAAATTCACATTAGAGGGATGTGATTGCACTGGAGAGGGTGCGGAGGAGATTTACCTGGGCATTACCTAGGCAGGTGGTTTTAGGTTAAGAAAACAGATTAGACAGACTGGGATTGTTTTCCTCAGAACAGCGGAAATGTAAATGTATAAAATTACTTGAGACATAGGTCAGGTAGGCTGGGCATAGACTTAAGGTAAGAGGCAGAAGGTTTGGTGGAGAAGAAGAAGGGTGGTGGGAAACTGAACTTACTGTCTGTAAGTGTGTAAAGGCAGGAAGCCTCATAACATTTTAGAAGTATCTAGATGTGCATTTGCAATGGGTCACATGCTGGGAAATGGGTTTTGAATAATTAGATAGTTGTTTTTGACCAGCACAGACATGCTGGGCCAAAGACTTTATGACTCTATAGTAACTTGCACCGAATTTCGTCTTCAGTGTTGAAATTGTATTTAAAATACATAACTAGTTTTATTTTAAACCAACTTCTTCAAAAGAGAGACTCCTCCCAACCTCAGCATTTAACTGAACTATGGGGTATTGGGCAACATGCTGGGCAAAGTTGGAGGGTTTCAGCTGGGACAGCAAAGAAAATGATGAAAATAGTTTCTAAGTTTTCTTAAATCGATAGAAGTGAACAATCAATCTGAATCCATGCTCCTCAGTTCTCTAGTGGATAACGTGTGGGATCAGATTGGGCCAGGAGTGGTCCTTTACTCCTCTCAATTCCCATTGTTCACTAACTTACCAACACAATCTAACCAAAATGGTCTGTGGAAAGCAGCAGCATATACAAAAGATCAGAAGGCTGTCACCACCTATGAATGTGAATCCTGACATAGGCGATGGTAACATAAAGAGTAAGCATTATAAACTAAACAAGGCAGGTTGAATTTCTATGACTTTCTTTCTTGTTTGTACTTTGCACATAATTCTATGAGGTGATAGTTTTCTTTTAAAAATACATTATTGTACATTATTTCTCCCTCGTACCTCTGTGAAGGATTTCCAGGTTAGTAATCCAAAGGAGGTTTTCAAATGTCACTGTGACAATCTCACAGTGAACAAGTATTTTTTCAAAAAAAAAATCTGATCATATGAATCCAAAAATCAATAATAATGATCAGTAAGTTGTTGGATTGTCATAAAAATCCGAACGGCCCTTTCAGGAACAAAACCGCGTCATTGTCACAGCCCTCTTAGCTGAATGACAGAACCAAAGGGAAACAGGGTGTCAAAGGTGCCATCTGTGATGGGCAACGAAAACAGAGGACACTTCTTAGCATCAGCCTTCTTGGTCACAGCAGTGTTGCAGCTAAGGCTGCACTTACGCAAACATGGTGTCTTATTTTGTAGTGTGTTGCTATCTCCTAATCCAGCCCCACCCATAACTTGTTCCATCACAGGTATTTCAGATGTTAAAGTACCAAGTATCACTGGAAGCCATAGCTCGATGATGGTACACATGCATTCCTGAGACAAAGAACTATCTGAAGAGACATATTAAAGCATGGGGTCAAAATGCAAAACAAGTGGGGGAAGTCTCTGTGCCCTTGAGCCTTTTGAATTTCTTTTGAAGAAACACAACAAGACAATGATTTTTTTGACATAAAATTTTCTAGTTGCAACTGCCATTTGTCTGGCTTATGGATTATGCTGCTGAACAACTAGTAAATGACTATAAATACAATGCTGTGGTTTTTTTATGACCAAACTGTGTGAAGTGCAATTGTCATCTTATATGTAGAATGTGATATGAACCAGGTACAAAAAGTGTCCAAAGCACTGCAAATGCAGACAGCAACTTCAGCAGCGCTAAGCATCCCCGAACCTTGTTTTCACACATCCTTAGAGCTGCAAATTGAACAATGCTGGGAAGGGTCACATTTGCCTCATCTCTAATTGCAGATGTACATTTTAGTTATTAAAGAAAAACTTTTGCTCCCCAAAACTATATAAACCATTTGGAGGAAAATGTAGCTGGTCTAACTGGTAAGTTTGTGGATGATACAAAGATTGGTGGAGTTGCAGATAGTGAGGAGAACTGTCAGAGGATACAGCAGGATGTAGATCAGTTGGAGGCATGTGCAGAAAAATGGCAGACGGACTTTAATTTGGAGAAATGAGAGGTGATGCATTTTGGAGGGTCAAGTGCAGGTGGAAATTATACCTGGCAGAACCCTTAGGAGTATTGATATGCAGGGGGATCAGGGTATTCAGGTCTACAGATCACTGGAGGTGGCAGCACAGATAGATAAGGTAGAAAAAGTGGGTTATGGCATACTTGCCTTCATTGGAAGGGGCATTGAGTATAAGGATAGACAAGTTATGCTGCAGCTTTATAGCATTTTACTTAGGCCACTCTTGGAAAATTGCATAGTTCTGGTTATCACACTACCAGAAGGATGTGGACGCTCTGGAGAATGTACTGAAAAGGTTTGCCAGGATGTTGCCTGGTATGGGGGACTTTAGCTATGGAGAAAGGCTGAATAGACTGGGTTTGTTTTCATTGGAAAGCAGGAGGCTGAGTGGCAACCCAATAGAAACTTATAAGATTGTGAATAGCATGGATAGAGTGGAAAGTCTGAGGCTTTCTTCCCCAAGGTGTAGGGGTCAATTATGAGGGGACACAGGTTCAAGGTGCAAGGGGGGCAAGTTTAAAACAGATGTGCGAGGCAGGTTTTTCACACTAAGGGTGGTGAACGCCTGGAACACATTGCCAGAGGTGGCGATGGAAGCAGATGCAATAGCAGCTTTCAAGAAGTCCCTGGATGAATACATGAATAGGAAGGGAATAGAGAGAGATACAGATCCTTAAGTGAAAATAGCTTTAGTATGGACGGGCAAAATGTCTTGTTGCAGGCTTGGAGGGCTGAAGGGCCTGTTCCTGTGCTGTGTAGTTATTTGTTCTTTGCCCATTATAAAGACACTATCATCAAAAAATTCATACATAAAATAACCAAACTGAAACACAGAAACGTGTAACAATCAGAAAAATAGAGAAAAAAATTCTGCAGGTATTAGGGATATTTGGGGCAGAATATTAAAAGGAATGTTTATTTAAAAGTTATATTAAACATTACAAACCAATATATCAACCCTATACTACAACTAGTGGATTGCATGTTACACTGCTTCCTGCTCATATTAAAAAAAACTTATTTCACTCAAGCTAATATTAATGCTCTGTCTGAGATCATCCTTTCTCTCCAAGTGAACAAAGTGGAAAATTAAGTCCCTGCCAACTTGGCTTGAAAATAAGCATGTGACAACAATGGCATCTATTTGTATCACGCTTTTAATATAATGAAGGAGTCCATCCAAACTGCATAGTCTATGGTTTACGGTCTGTTTCCGAAGGACTGCGTTTGGAATGGTTGTTAGGCTGGACCACTGGACCTTGCAGCAGTAGACAACATTCAAATATCAGTCCTTACCCAGGGAACTGACTTTGCAACCCCCTTGTACACGGTAGCACTTCTGTTCCGATATAGGCCAACCAACTCAATACCGTTTGGATACATGGAAGACGCAGAATGGACAAGGCGCTTATTTCCAGAACAGTTACTGGACTTCAAAGTAAATCATCACGTCAAGTTCCCCGAGACGCTCGAATGACGCGTTAAGTCGCTGCACAAATAGAAGTGTTGCTTTCTCATTTTACAGAGAATAGTGCATTTACTGGCAGTCTCGGGGAGTTTCCGCAAACGCTCATTTTAGTTTTCACAACTCTGAGCCACAACGTAAAACAAACCATTCAACTGCATAAAAGCCCAGAATGCACTCACGTTTTAACAAAATGAAATCAGTGTTTCAACATGTGGACCATATATGCGTGTGTGTGTGTGTGTGTGTAGAATCATTAGCAGGATGAACACATCAAACGCGCACTGTTGAAATGCAGCAAATCCATGAACTTCAGAGGCTCTAAAAAGCCAGATGTTATTGCTTCCATACAAGACAAACACAATCTACAGGTGAAGCCAAAACAATGTTCTCCACTGCACACAAAACGAGGTCACCTCAACACAACTGGATACACATAATGGTATCTGCCATCTCTTCCTTTAAAAAAAAACTCTCAACGTCAATGTTCATCATAGCAACTAATGAATGAGCCTCCTCCCAGGTTGGACAGTGACAGAAAATGCTGCTGTGCTACTTTGCTCCTTCTCACACCGTAAAGAAACAGTTTCGATGCACTTTTCTGTAAATATGAATCACCAGTCTTTTGACTAATAAAATTTCCACGTTGTCTCTTATGCACTGTGATCTTTCAGTTCCCTTCCTGACATCAACGCTTATTACGAAAAAGTTTTCATTTTTTTCTTTAAAGCTTTTTATTAAACAATACTTTGACGACTGTGCTTTCCCCAACAACAAAAGCCAGACACAGTCTCAATCCAGATGTGGAGCTTGTGAAGTTTTTTTTGAAAGGAATCTTTCTTTAAAAAAATTCTTCATCGCCCAGAAAAAAAAACTCGAGAGAAGTTGAACAGTAACAAGTTCACATGACGTGGGGGGGGGGGGGGGGGGGCGGTGAAGAGGAAAAAAGTTAATGGATGGAGGTTTTTTTTGATGTGGAGGTTGAATTTGGGAGGGTGGGGAACTTTTTAAAAAAGCATCAAGTCTGCTTCGAAAAGGGCTCCAATCTAGTCTGGGTGATCATTTTCGTCCTCTTAGACCTAAAAACTTTCTCACTGGCCGGGGGTCTGTTTAAAGATAGAAGGAAGTGGGTTGGTGGAGTTCATTTTGGGATCAGAAAAAAATCTGTCCACAAAACTTGGAGATTTTTTAGGAAGGTGGGGGGAGTGGAAGAGAGAGAGAGCTTTTTAAAATCAATTCCTGCGGCGCCCTGATCACCGAATGGAGGGAAATGATCACAATGGCAATAGTATTTGTCACACGAATCCTTCAGTCTCCCCGCTCAGGGCGCGCTGAAGGATTCCCTTAAAGTTTAATGAACTTTGCAAGTTACTCTCCCGCGATGTTGCGGCAGAAAAGGGGGATGGGGGGGGGGGGGGGTGGGAGAAAGAGAGAAAAGAAGTCCAAATTTACTTTGATTCAGGGAGGCTACGGTGGCAGTCGGTCTGACATGGGGACCCTTGGAGACGAGAACAGTTTTGTTTTTGTAAAAAAAAATTCTCAGTAACTTTGAAAGCCGCGATGAAAGTTTGTCAGAAGTTTTTGAAAGGAGGACTACGGCCTGGCTTTCCAGTTCTCTCCCTGTCTCCGCTGGTTCATTTTACCTCCCTCCAGGGTGGTCGCTCCTCACACTCTCCACCCTCCCTTCACTCACCTCCACACACGGCCACAATCCTCAGAATGCCCCACAGATTCCACCACAGCTGGCTGGCTCCCATCTCTCGGCAGTTACCTCCTCTCGACACTCCTCATAGAGCATTCAGCAGGAGAACAAAGTTTCTCCTCTCTCTGTTTCTCAAATACTTAAGTTAAAGTTGCGGCGACTCTGCAGCTCGGCCACCGGCCTCGAACACTCCAACTCCAATCTCGCCGACATTGGAAAGTTACAGTAACTTTCCGAGACCGCCTCACCCGGCCGCACTCCTCCGCCAGGCAGCACTGTAAATCTCCCTGAGCCTTCCAGCCCGAGCACCGCCTCTCAATCTATCTTCCTTCCCTCCTTCCTTACCTGCCCACTACCCCCTCCCACGGACCCAAGTCCAGTGCACTATCCATCTCTCTATTCCTTCGGCTCGGAGGAACTATTTGGAACCCTCTTCCTCCTTTTTTTGCGGAGGTATTTTAAATTTTGTTTTAATTGTGTCAATTCTTCCAGAGTTAAAGCTACATTGTCTCTCCTCTCAGTTATCTGTTCAACCAAGCGGGTCGTAAACGGCTGTCTGCCAATTAGCGGCGGTGTTATTAAGATTTTGAGACGTGCAAATAATTTCTGAAAGTTTCTATTTTAAGGAATGCAATTGAACAACAATTTATATTTACAAGGCACCTTGACAGAACATCCCCTGGCGCTTCATTGGGAAATGATAAAACAAATTGCCACGCTGAATCAAAATGAGGTCAGATGGCAAACAGCTCAGTCCAACAGGTTGGTTTTAAGCAGTAGCTTAGAGTCGTCGAGTTGTATAACACGGAAATAGGGCCTTTGGTCCAACTCGTCCATGCTGACCATATAGTCATACAGAGAATACAGCACAGAAACAGACCCTTTGATCCAACTCATCCCTGCCAACCAGGTATCCGAAATTGATCTAGTTCCATTTGCCAGCACTTGGTCCATGTCCTTCTAAACCCTTCCTAATCACATACCCATCCAGATGCCTTTTAAATGTTGTAATTGTACCAGGCCCCACCGCTTCTCTGGCAGTGCATTCCATGCATGCTCCACCCTCTGTGTGAAAATGTTGCCCCTTAGGTTCCTTTTAAACCATTCCCCTCTCATCATAAACCAATGCCCTCTACTTTTGGACTCCTCTACGCTGGGGTAAATGACTTTGGCTATTCATCCTATCCATACCCCTCATGATTTTATAACCCTCCATAAGGCCACCCTTCAGCCTCTGATGCTCCTAGGAAAATAGCCACAGCCCATTCAGCCTCTCCCTGTACCTCAAACCCTCCAACCCTGGCAACATCCTTGTAAATCTTTTCTGTACCCTTTCAAGTTTCAACAACGTCTTTCCTATGGCAGGGAGACAAGAATTGAACAGAGTATTTCAAACGTGGCCCAACCAATGCTATTCCAACTCATATATAGGAAAGTGAATTGGAGACGTGTTGGGGAATCCAGAATATTGGGTCGAAGTCAATGTATGTATGGCTACCAATGGAGTTGCAATGGAAACTAGAACTGCACAAAGCCCAGCACTAGGGAAGAACAGTTACTCAAAGGGTTGTGGGGCTAAGGAGAGGGACGGCCAGGACATGGAGGTATTTGAAAATCAGGTTGAGTATTTTAAAATTGGGACGTAGCTTGAATGGAAGCCGATGCAACGGCCACAGGGGTGATAGGGAACTGGACTTGGTGTGAGAAAAAGATATAAACAGAGAGGATTGAAGTTGACTGACAGTGAAGCGTTGGGGACATTGGAATTGCCAAGTCTAGAGGTAAGAAAAATATGGATGAGGGTTTCAATATCAAATGAGCTAAGACAGAGGCAGTATTACAAAGATAGAGATAGGCAATCTTGGTGATGGTATGAAGATGGGCTTGAAACTTCATGTCAGAATTAAATGTGACACCAAGGTTACAAACAGGCTGACTTTCCCTTTAAAGTTGCCAGTGTAGGGCTGGAGTTGGTCACTGGGGAACTAAGTTTTGAACAGAGATGAGCACTAATGGCTTCTGCCTTCCCAGTATTTAATTTGAGGAAATTTGGTGGTTAACTTTTGTTAAGGCATAAAATGTCACTTTCAGTTTTACTTCTGGGAAGTGTTGAAATCAACTGGCACTTCAAATACCAATTTTTCCATGTGTTCTATTATGAATTAATATTCTGAACAATTTGGTTGATATCTTCATTTCACATGTCTGATGCTGAGTCTGTTTCCAAGACCTACTTTTGTATGACATCAGTGTTAACGTACAGAAATCACAGTAACCGTCAAAGATGGACAGGCCCAGTTTATTACATAAATGAAAGATCTAATGATAGGATATAAAGGTGATTTCATCTCATTGCTGTTCATAAAATCTTGCTCTGTGCCTCATTTATCAGTTGAAGATAGTGATGCCTTTGAATACAAAAAAAATTGCATGTGTTATTTTGGAATGTCTATGTGATGTATTTGTTGGGTGCCAGAAAATACTCATATTCAGTTATTACAGAGCTGCTGGGGCCATGGGAATGTGGATCACCAAGAAAGCAAATGACCAAGGGTGCATTCTTTTACATTGAAAAATTGTAATTGTGCCACTTCTTCAAGACAATGCAGAAGTTTTTGAAATGAGATTGTCCAGTCAGGTACTACAAACACCACCTGGATGAATAAGCATCCATTTATTTCTTGATTGATTGAGGAATGTTGACAAGATATCAGGAGGACCTTCTACTCTAAAAGTAGATGAATCCTGCATTCCAAATGCCACTACGCCATGATCATTTTGTCCCATGTGCTCAAAGATCTATCGGCTAAAAATTGGCCTGCTCAGTCATGTGAAGATTCATGGTCCTGAATAGGTGTCATCCTAAATCAAGGAACAAATGACAACTCTTCTGAGAGATGTGCCTTTGGACCTTTTGCATACAGAATAATAGGTAGTGGGCCTTGTATTAATATCTTATTTTGAAGGTGGCAGCCCCATCAATACAACGTCCCATCAGCATTGTAATGGCATGGCAGCAGGGTTCAGTCGGGGTGCTCACAACTTTCTACCTCACTGTTGAGGCTGCCAGAAACCAGGACAAGTGAATACATTGGGAAAGGAGAGATTTTAAGCATCATGTTAAGCATCATCAGGACTTTAACTGAGTGTTGCCATTAGTAACTGCTTGAAAAGTCAATTAAGACTATGTATTTAACATAATGTAAAAAAGATAATAGTAAGTCATCAGCTCACTTGAAATTTCTCCCAATTTTTAAAGTTCCATTCATTTAAATCAGGAAGGATCTAAAAAGGGGCCGAAACATCACTACACCTGTACTATATTTGTGCATAAAGTTAAAATCTACACAACTGCCTTCATGACATGTGACAAACCTTTGTTTAGTTTGTGAATCCATGATGCAATGGCATAAACCACAGCAAAGAATGACATTGCAACAAACACTACATATATTCTTCTGCAAAACAGGTTTGCCAAGCCATTTTAGTTCGTTAAGGACCATGCCCCGAAAAGACTGAAAGTTTTGCAACAACGGCATTGTTGGTGCTTGCAGAATTCAAGGAGAGAAATTTACTAAAAAGGAAAATAAAGCGGAAATAAATGAAAATGCCTAGATCCTCAAGATGCTGAACAGAATGTGTTACAGTTCTGTTCATTAAAAAAACTTAATGAATTGTTACCACACCCACACCGCCCCCCCCCCCCCCCCCCGATTTTTCCTCACCCTTTCTCAGCTAAGATGCTATTAAATGGGTGTGAGTTACTTCAATTCAGAGAAATGTCTTCACATATGAACCTGGTCAGAATTAATGTGTTATTATACTTGAGATTCTGTTCTTACCTAATATCCACATCGTTTTTATCTTTTCATGGAATGTAGATTTGTTGCCCATCCCTAATCACGGTATAGTTCAGACTGAAAGCATTAAGGCTAATTATTATACCCACACTGCTACAAAGTGATTAGACATGGAACAAGGCAACATGCCAGAAGGCTTGATAACAAAGTGTGAAGCTGGATGAACACAGCAGGCCAAGCAGCATCTCAGGAGCACAAAAGCTGATGTTTTGGGCCTAGACCCTTCATCTGATGAAGGGTCTAGGCCTGAAACGTCAGCTTTTGTGCTCCTGAGATGCTGCTTGGCCTGCTGTGTTAATCCAGCTTCACACTTTGTTATCTTGGATTCTCCAGCATCTGCAGTTCCCATTATCACATGCCAGAAGCCTTTGTGACATTTATAGCTCATTTCTATATGGAGTACTCACCCAATGAACCATCAATGACATTTCAGAAAAAAAATCTTCATTTCTTTGTTTATTACTGTGCTTTGATTTCTGATTGGGATTGTGAACAGACAGTTGAATTCTAAAGGGATTAATTTGTGTCAGTGTAAACAACATTTTAAGGAAGGGGGCACCTAATGAATTACAGTGAAATATAAATCTCAACCCACATTGGTATACAAGATAATTCTGGTCACCTCTTGTCTCTCAGCTTTCTGTCCCTCCACTAAGCAGAGTACAAATGGACAGTTACAGCAACTGCTGTTGGAATTGTGTGGTTTCTAAGATGACAAGGTCCCCTCTTATTCTCAAAGTACAATATTTTCATGATCAGTACCAGGAAATTCCATCTACGATGCCCAGCTGTGGTTGATCTTTCAAGTTCTGATATATAATCTTTCACTGCCCAACCCAAATATTAGCTCTATTACCCTTCTGACCACTCGGTGACACTATGTAAACGATATAGGAACACACTTCAAAATATGCTAATATGTCAACAACCGTCTTACCTATTACTGTCACCTTACGTGTTTACACATATGTATCACCAAAGCTTCCTGTTGACTAAAGAACAGAGGAAGCAATGTTTGACCAATTCCAAAACCTAGGTGCTAGATTACAAAGAGAACAGAAAGACAAAGATGGAGAAATTGACTGATAGTCCATCAGCCAAGCGTTGAAATCCCACCATGGCAGCTTGAGGAAAAAACAATCTGCTTATGTAATGCCCAGCCTGGTCAATTCATGATTCAAAACTAATTGTTATTTCAATCCAGAAGAAGAAAAAGTTGTAACTCAATGAAACCTGGATAATATACCAATTACAACATTCACATCACACACTGAAGGTGTGAATTTCATTCCAACATTTGAACGATGCTGAAATAGCACAGCAATTCCTCTTTCAGCCACTGGGTGGTGTATTCAATTATTGTCAGGAATCTGGTCTTCAATTCTTTGTTCTTTGGAGCTGTCTCATGAGACAGCCAAGTAATGCCCACAACATTTCACCTTTGACAGGATATTGGAAGTGTTGAGTAACATATAACATTTGGTTTGTCACTAAAGTGTGTATAAAAACATTTCCTTTGAATACTGCATGCCCTTCTAAATCAGTGAAAACTATAATATTTAATGGTTAATAAGCAGAATTCTACCAAGTGCTCGGTTGAATCCTTGTTCTGTGCTGAGTTAACTGATCCGAGCAGGATCAGCGGTAGGATGTGATAATTGGCCTCAGTGACTCTAGGCAAGGGATGGAAAACAACCATTAGTTGCTATCTGATGACTCTAACTGAAATAAGAATGTCTGTGCCAGTGAGAAGGGTGCACGTCTGTGCGCATCTTCACCTCACGTGAGAACAGGATTGGGAGCATTGCAGCGAGTAGTCAAACAGCCCATTGATCATCTGTATTCAAGGTCACATGTGAAGTGCAGGTACTTGAGCAAGAATGACTAATGTCATATCACAGTACAGAGTCAGGATTTTCATAAGAGGAGAACATTAGAAGAAGTAAAAAAGACTGTAAAGTCAGCCAAAGTAAGCATACTTTTTAATACGTTTTGTTCATGGGGTCAGACAGCACAGATGGAGGCTCTTTTGCACGCATGGCTGTACCAAATCTTTGAAAGTACCATCCAATCAATCTCACGTCTTGGTTTCTCCACATAGCCTTGAAAATATTTCCATTTCAAGTTCAGTCAGTATCCAAATTACTTTTCAAAGTGAAGCAAACATTCTGGTGTATTGCTAATTATTCTGGATAGTGCACAATTCTTTTAGTGGGGGAGGAAGGGTATGTGCATTTTGAGATGACAACAGTTTAAGATTTAAAAGTCAATGGCTTTCTGGTAAGTTCAATGTAGTTTCTACCATGATTCTCAGCTACACCGGGGAGAAATGTCAAAAGTCTGATCTCTGCTAAGTCACATAACTTCAATTAGTGTGAAAGTATAGGTGCTCCAGTTGTGGTCAGTGGCTTCAGGAAAGAAATGATAGAGAAGGGAGATCAGACAAATCTTGTTTCTGCGCAGGATCCTGGAGATGTGGATTTTGGAACAGTTTGGTGTACCTCACAATTAAATTGACATTCAAGAAATGAGTGACTTGGGTGAACTATCAGCACATAAGTGGTGTTGCTGAACTTATGGGCAGAACTAATAAATGCGTTCAAACTTGTGTCTCCTTTCAGTCCCAGTTTTGTGGGCAGATGTTTTAACTAGGGAAGCTTACTAAATGGAACATCGGTGGGGTCACGTGTGCATGTAGACATTCACATGAAGTGCAACTGGAGTCAATAAGGATTGAGAATGTAATCTGGCAATTTCAAAAGGAACTGGCTTGGCTGGATAAAATAGAAGGCAAAGAATTAGGTTTGTGCATCACCAGCACCCAAATCCATCCTCCACTCCCTCCGTTTCAGCACTCCAAAAGAACTGTTCTATTCACAATATAATGGCTCACTCCTGAATCAAATTTAATATCCCATCACATTTCAATGCAAGCTTGGGAGATGCTTCATTACTTCCTCTTCCCACTAGCTGGCTGCCTTTTCTCCAATCCCGACTTTCAAGGGTTGGACCATGGACTTCCATTGGATTGGTCCAGACTTACAGGTAAAAGACTACTGTGGTTCACCTTTGCCTTCTGCAAGTTTGCTGACCAGCATACTCTCTTGCTTTCCATTTCTTTTGTTATGGTCTTACTCTTGCTTCTTTCTTGCTTCTGTTTTTGGATGGCAGCTGTTCATCTTCCTATCACACACTCTTCCCCTAGGCACATCTTTTGTTTCCTGACTTATCCTATGACTGCTCCCTTTGGTTTTGCACTATTAACTTCTTTTCATTTTTCATTTAATTTAATTCATTTAATCTCTCCCATAACTTGCTCTCTCACAGACTTCCCATTTTCTTCTTTTACCCACTCTTGCTCCATTCACTTGTTAAAAACTTTTCCCAATTCAGACCAGACAGTATTGACATGAAACATTAATTCAGTTTCTCTCTCCATGGATGCTGTCTGACCGACTGAGTATTTTCAGCAAATCTGTTTTTCTTTCAGTTTTCCAGCATCTATCGTAGTTTGGACTTGCTTTTGCATGCCTTCCATCCAGGTGTGTCTCCTGTTCCTGGAGAAAAAAACTTTCAGTTCATTTTGTTCCTGAACATAGACTCCTTTTGGCAGCCGAGTACACAGTATTATATTCAGTATTACAGTCTCCAAGTTGCCCGCAAGTGAGAGAGTGGGTGCTTATAACAGGTCAATGCATAAGCACAGAGTTATCTTCGTGAAAACTGAAACAACCGTGTCCTAACCTGCTGCTAATAAACAAGGACAGCATGTTCTGTGTGGAGTTGAACCAAATGACTAGAAGATCCCAGAGCACAGTTCATCCTGAATCACCAGCTAAATGCAACACACCTTTTAGACTTTTTAAACAAGCATTACATTGTATCCTGTTGAGCATGGTAACGTGAATTGATTAAATAAACAATTGATGTGGAAACAGGCCCTTTGGCCCAACAAGTCCACACCCCGTCCCTTGGAGCATCCCACCCAGACCCATCCCCCTATAACCCACACAACCCTGAACACTACAGACAATTTATCATGGCCGATCCACCTAGCCTGCACATCTTTGGACTGTGGGAGGAAATCGGAGCACCCGGTAACCTTTTCTAAGCTAGTTAGAGGTGTTACTATTCTATGTAACAAAATTGAAGCTGTGTGCCACTCATGCTATTTATATCACACATTGTTTGATTTGAAACAGTACCCAACTCACAAACTATCAAAATCTCTTTCCACCTCTTTAACAGTTATAGAAATATGGTTCAGAGAGATGTGAAGTGGAAGAACAAACAATGCGGAGAGGGAAAGAGAGAAAGAGATAAAAAGAGAGACTGGTGTAAAAACACATGTGTGTTTGATTTCCTCTGTGTGCTATTTTTATCCTGCAGCTAACAGCTTTGTTAAAATTCTGCCTGTGCTATTTTATTTCAAGAGTTAATCAATAGCTCAGCTGTAAATTCATTCAGGCCACTTTTCCCCCCTGGAACACTTAGAAATGGGAAATGACCTTTATCAGGAGAGCATCTGCAAAAGTTATCCCATTAACCATGTTTATCACTATTGGAGGGGTGCTGGATGAAGACAGTGGCGGGGTTGGGTGTGCAATAGGAATGGGAACAAACAAAGCAGAAGCCCTGAGGTCATCAGCCATCTCATGGTCCAGAAGACAACGCTGTTGGCTGCAAAACATTTCTCTGTATCTTCAACAGCCATTGAAAGGTCTATTTAAAGGTTTACACCCTCACAAATGCCACTGATGTGGCCGCTTCAGAATGACACTTTATTTTCAACAATTAACTTTCTTCTGAGGCTTGAAATAATCACAAAATTACAGGTGGAGTAGTATAGTTGAAGAAGACTCTCTAATTCAGTAATGAAAGGCCTTTCTTCTGTAAAATGCTGTTTCCTTCACAGAATTACACAATAACACAACACTCTCCCAGCTCTCTCTCTCTGTGCTGTGGAATTCCTGGGGTCCATGTCTGAAATTCTTGAAGTCTTCCTCTGTCACACAATCTCTAAGGAGACACACAAGCCAGTGAACAACCATTTGGGTGTTTGGGGACTAAAATATCCATTGAAACATCTGTTCTCAATACCCACCTCGATGAATGGCACTTGAAAAGGAGCACAATTTGAATCCAAAGTGGTGAATTTGTGGAATTTCTTACTACAGAGGGCTGCAGAAGCTGGATTGTTAAGTATATTCAAGGCATATGGCAGACAGATTTTTAATTAGTAAGGGAATCAAGGGTTACGGGGAGAAGGCAAGAAAGTTGAGGATGATCAGGCTAGCAATTATCTCATCAAATGGTGAAGCAAATTCAATGGATTGAATGGCCTGCTTCTACTCCTATGTTTTACGGTCTTACAACTTTCTGTGCAATTTATTCCCATGTTCAGACTGTTTCCTTACTGGGGATGGTACTCCAATTTGCTGAAATGTTCTGGCACCATAAACTAGTGGCTACCTTATTTCTGATGAAGGTTCTAGGCCCAAAATGTCAGCTTTTGTGCTCCTAAGATTTTGCTTGGCCTGCTATGTTCATCCAGCTCTACACTTTGTTATCTTGGCTACCTTATCATTGCTTGAACCAAGATATTGAATACATGAGGTGCATCACAAAACAACGATAACCAGCAAGGGACTGTAAAACTAATAAATGTATGTTAAAGGCGCAGCTGCACCAAGTTATGTGTAGACCCATAAGCTCTTCACATATAGGAGCAGAATTAAGCCATTTGGCCCATCCTGTCTGCCTCACCATTTGATCATGGCTAACATATTTCTTAACCCCATTGTCCTGCCTTCTCCCCTTGATCCCCTTACTTATCAAGAACCTATCTATCTCTGTCTGAAATACACTCAATGACCTGCCTCCACAGCCTTCTGCGACATTGAATTTCACAGATTCACCAGCCTCTAGCTGAAGAAATTCCTCCTCATTTCATTTCTAAAGCGTTGTCCCCTCATTCTGAAGCTGTGCCCTTGGGTCTGAGTCTTTCCTACTAGTGGAAAAACCTTCTCCACGTCTCTCAGTATTATCTAAGTTTCAATGAGATCCCCCTGCTCAAGCTTCTGAAGTCCATTGAGTACAGACTCAGAAACCCCTACTGCTCCTCATCTGGCAAGCCATTAATTCCCAGCATCACACGTGTAAATTTCCTCTGAACCCCACCTAATGTCATCACATCCTTCCTTCGAATCCAAAACTGCTCACAATGTTCCAAACGTGCTCTGATCAGAACCTAATACAGCCTCCGCAGTACATCACTGCTTTTGTATTCTATTCCTCTAAAAATAAATGCTAACATTGCATTTGGCCTCCTCACTGCCTACTGACCCTGCATGTTAACCTTAACAGAATCCTGAACTGGGACTTCCAAAATCCCTTTGTGCTTCAGATTTCTAAAGCTATCCCCCATTCGGAAAACAGTCTACACATCTATCCTTCCCATCAAAGCGTATAACCTCATACTTATCCATATTGTATTCCATCTGCCACCTCTTTGTCCCCTTTCCTAGCATGTCCAAGCAGGAACCCTGCTTCCTCAACACTGCCTGTCTCTCCACCTACCTTTGAGTCGCCTGCAAACTTAGCAACTAAGCTCTCAGTTCCTTTGCCCAGATTGCTAATGTATAACATAAATAGTTGTGGCCCCAACATGGACCCCTGTGGATCTCCACTAGTCACTAGCTACCATCTTGAAATAAACTCCTTTATCCCCACTCTTTGCCTTCTGTCATGCAGCCAATCTTCTGTTCATTACACATTCCCACAATATGCTAACACAAAGTGTCCCAATGTGCTAAATTTCTACCTGTCCACGATGTTGTAAAGGATGGATCTAGCCATACTGCTGCAGAATGCTCTGAGTCAAAATAATTTTGCAGAATGCCTCATCTGAGAAGTTCCAACAAGCACCAAACCATAGTTTAGCTGGCAGTGAGGACGGCACTGCATGTCAGATCTTTCTTGCATGCCTGGACTTTCTGCACCAGTGTATGCTGCCCTCAAGATGGCTGCAGACGTGAAGAGATCACTACACGTCTCTGTTTTGGAATCTGCCTTTGGAAAGAAGATCTGGAGAGGGAGCCAGTGGGTTTAGTCCAGGTTTGCCTTGAACAGCTCCATGATGCAATGGGCTGTTCTCTGGGATGCATATCAAGACAAATATTGGCCTTCAACTCAATGAAAGTCACTCTTAGGTCTGTCTGAAATTTGCTGGACTTCCAGTGCAAACAATTAACTGAGTCTTCCAGGATGGCACATTCCAACGACCGGGATGACGCTGGGAGGCACACTAAAGCTGCAGCTACCATAGCACAGTGGGAAAGTTCTCCATTGAGGCCTTTCTACCATAATATACCAAGAATATATTAACTTTTAGAAGCACCTGGAGCTTGTTTGGGAGTGTAAACAGTTTCTTGTCATATTTGGCAAAGAGTACAAACACTCAGATGAGAAATGTGATATTTTCACTATGTTTTTTTGTAATGGTTTGAATTGTTTTATACTTGCTTATAGATAACTTATGAATAAAGCATATTTTTGCCAAAAACAATTACAGAAAATCGGGAAATCCTTGGCAGGTCAGGTGGCATCCGTGGTGAGAGTGGTTTCTTGTACGCACAGTGATAGCATCACAACATATTAGAACATCTCAAAATACTTGGTTAATGATATTTTGGCATAATAGTAATGTCCCTATTTCTGAACCAGAAGGTTCAAGTCACCCGGACGTGTATTATTGCATTTCTGAACAGGCTGATTAATGCTAAGGCCCTGAGGGCATTGACAGGGTAGATGTGGAGAGAACCTTTCCTGTTATGGGAGAATCTAGAACTGGGATCACCGTTTGAAGGTCAAAGGTCACCCACTTAAAATAGAGATGAGACAATTTTTTTTCTCACAGAGGGTGATGAGTATTTGGAACGTTGTTTCTGAAAGTGTGATGGATGTGGAGTCTTTGAATACTTTTAAGTCAGAGATGGATAGATTGCTGATCGTTCCTTATCACTGTGTCAAAATCCAGACTCACTTCCTAACGGCATTGTGGGTTTACCTTAAGGGCTGCAGCAGTTTAAGAAGGAAGCTCACTATCACCTTCTCCTTGGCAATTAATGATGGGCAATAAATGCTAGTCCAGCGGGCTGCATACACATTCCCTTGAATGAATAAAAAAATGTGGGATTTAAGAAGGTGAATTGGTGAAGGCATTCCATCATCTTCCCGGACCTCAACCCAAACACGAGCCACAACCCATGTAATGCTGCCTGAACTGTGGTATTGATTTTCTTTTGTTTGGAGTTGAGGACATATAGCTTTGCCTATCCCAATGTCTGTTAGCTGCTGTTGCCTCCAATTTGGTGTTTTACTCCAGAAATTCAATCGATAGGCACTTTAAAAGCCTTTATTTGCAGAGATACACAAAACAAGCATACACCATCTACTCTATCACCTAACCTAACTAGCCCAGTTTCAGCCTCTTCTAATGTAAAGATGCACAAATGATTCCCCAGTTAATGTCCACCATCAGAATACAATTATCAGAGTGCCTCTTGTCAGGAAAGAAAGGCTGAAGTGTGCCAGTGAATGAGATGCAATGCGTTTCAATGGTGTAGGTACCACAGTTTAATAGCTGGTATTGTCTGCATGGCGTGAGGCTTGCAGCAGTGTTCTGTGCATGAGGGTGAGGATAGAGGTATAAATATGATATGTGCCTCAAGGTTGATGGAAACAATTAGTTTTAAGTGAATTGAAGATGGTGAATTGTGTACTGTCTAGAGTGTCATTAGAAGGTATTGGAAGATATGAAAAATAGAGAGGCAATGGCCTAGTCACATCATTACTAGACTGTTAATCCAGAGATTCAGGTAATGATGTGGGGACTGGGGTTCAAATCCTGCCACGGTAGATGGTGAAATTTGAACCTAATTTTAAAAAATTTGGATTTAACAGTGTAATGATGACCATGAATCCACTGTTGATTGTTGGGAAAACCTGTCTGGTTCACTGAAGTCCCTTACCAGTTCTGGGCTACATGTGACTCCAGATCTCTAGACCCACAGCAATGTGGTTTGCTCTTGATGGTCATCTGGAATGTTAAGAGGGCAGTTAAGAAAAATCCCATTTTCTAGGTTGGGCAATAAATGCTGGCCTAGCCAGTGATGCACTCTTCACATGAATGAGTTAAAAAAATTCTCTTAGCTTGATTACTAATTTGAGGTCATTAAACGTCTTGCTATGTTCCATCCAGGTACTTGGAGTAACCACTGTTTGCATTGGCCTCCAAGGCTGTCTGTTCCCATTCCCTTCAAAGGGCTTTACCTGCAGAGTCTTTTGGCCCTCTTAGGCTAGAGGACATCTTCCCACAAATCCACCTCTGCTTGGGGGCTGCATCTGAAAATCTGGGTGCCCGCTGTCTTGCTATAGGTCAGACTCTCTTGCACAATGACTTCATGCACCTGCCAGGATATGCACGACGCCTTTAAGTAGAACTCGTGCTGTACAAACTTCAGGCCCCCTGTTGAGATGGTCAACTATTAAAACAACATATATTAATGTGGAACTGGACATTAACAGACAGGACTATGTTTGCTTGCCACCTGCATTACTTTGAATGGCCAGAGGCTAATCATGCATCACGAGTTCTCCACCCATTTTCGGGGGCTATGGAATTTTTAAGGCTATGTTACCTCTGAATTCAAGAATGGTATAGATCATGGTTTCACATTGTTCTGTTTCTGACATGACAGGTTATTACTGCCAAATATGCAGGTATGTTTGTAATTTTGTTTTGTGTTTTCATTTCACAATGAGCTGTATTTGTTGATCTTGACAGGGAGCTGGTGAGGAGCTGTCATGCTGATTGTACGTCAGAAGATTGTTTGTGTAGAATGTGGAAATTGAAATCAATAGGAGGAATTACACCCAGTATAACTGCTGAACAACAATGCAAAGTGGAGGCAGAAAATGTCCATTTAGGTGAAAGGAAGAAAGGAAAGTTCAACAACTTGACTTGGACAACTGGCCCAATGTAATACACTCAAGAGAAGTTCATTATAAAGGATAGAGTTGCTTATTGCTTCCATTTCTGCAGTTTACCCATTACAATATCTTTGGGTGTTGCTTGAGATTGCTGTGACCACCATCAACGTGATCAGCCTGCGTGAGCGTAATGTCACAGGAATGAAGAAGGATGGTTTTCTTGTTACACCATCCACAGTTGGAACTGTCAAAGAGACTGGGGTATTTTACTGAGAAATGATATAACTACTTAGACAGGAAACTATAGGGAGGAAGCAAAGCGATATCTAAGTATTATTGTATTCTTAAATAAAAAGTTCCGCTGTAAAACAAAACAGCTTGAAATTAATTTAAGTTATAATTTACAGAGAAATCTGAGACCATGATGGAACACTGTCTCGTGTGTGACGCAGGAATCTGCGATCAACTAAGCCAATTGATCATTTTCAGTTGAGTGGTTTCAAAAGCAACTGAGAAGCCTATGAACAGGACTACAGATGGTTACAGGCCGAGATTGGAAGCTGCCCATGTTCTCACTTGACCACTGAGCAGAATGCAGAAGGAAATATATTGATGATTTACTTTAAAAAGAAACAGAAAGAAAACTAGGAATTGAAAAAATGCTGAAAATACACAGCATTGCACACCAAATCAAACCACACGACAGCACGGCACACCGAATCAAACCACGCAACAGCATGGCACACCAAATCAAACCACACAACAGCATGGCACACTGAATCAAACCACACAACTGCACGGCACACCAAATCAAACCACACAACAGCACAGCTCACCAAATCAAAACACTCAACAGTACGACTGACCAAATCAAACTACACAAGGAGCACAGCTTACCCAATCAAACAACAGAAAGCGAAGCCAAACCATGGAGAAACACAGCATGCCAAATCAAGCTGCGAAATAGCACAGCATATCATTAAACTATGGAATGGCATAAGGCACCAAATCGAGCCCTGGACTAGTACAGCACTCCAAATCAGACTACTGCATGGCACAGAACAGCAAATTAAACCATTAGACTTGATGGCATACCAAATCAAGTTGGGCACATACCAAATCAGCACATAGTTCATTCAATCAAACCATGACAAAGTGCATCACCTACCAAATCAAATCCACAAAGCACAGCACACCAATCGAACCACGCAAGAGTATAATGCACGAAATTAAACCAGGGAAAAAAGATGAGATCTTAAGCAAAAGTCATATAAAGCTTGTCACAATTCAACTCAACAAACTCAGAAGATAGTCAAGCAGAGATAACTAATGTTAAACAGTACTGTATTTGCCATAGTATGAAACAAATTCTTGCCACTTAAGACGAACACCGTTCTTTCCGGGTTCATAACTGTCACTATGTCATTATGCCTATGGTAAAACAATAAGCTCCATACCAGTGATTCACTTTTGGAAGACTAAATTACTCCGAAGTTTTCTTGCTTTCCTATGGCATAGGGTTCCAATGTTCTTAGCTACAGTCTTTAACACCACTCTGTCATTCCTTCAGTGTTACTGGTGACACCACGTTGAAACCTATCATTACTAATACTTACATATTGAAAAGAAAACCAAATTATTCTTTTCATACTAATCCATGTTCTGAAGAAGGATCACTGGACCCAAAATATTAACTCTGATTTCTCTCCACAGATACTGCCAGACCTGCTGGGATTTTACAGCAATTTTTTTTTAATTAACATCTTGAATGCTTTCCAGCAAAAACTGTGAACATGAGTTAAAAATCGACTGGCTCTCTTTCCCTGTTACTGCATGGCCTATTAAATTAATTACAGCATCACAACAGTTGACTTGGTTGAGGTCAGACATGACTCAATACAACATAGAACTCAAAGCCAAAATCTTCTAGCCAGTATGGTTTGCACCACAAGATGAAGACTTTTTCCTGTGAACCATCAGGGGAGATATTCCACTTCAATTGTTCTGCTTTTTAAAAATATGTCATCAGGCTAAGAGTGACATTGAAAGGCCACATTTATCATGCATTCTTGGTTACTGTGACCGCTTTAAGAAGCAACCATTTCATATGCAATCAGTTATAGGCCAGGCTTGAAAACAGTGGTATTCCCCTTCCTGAAAGATATTGGGGAGCCTATTGCTTTTGTAGTGATTGTAATGAGGTCAGCCAGATAGACCATACAAACCACAAGTTCTCTGATTTAAGCAGTTAATCTGATCCAATCAGGGAGCCTTGGCTGACAGATTAGAACAGGACTGTCAGACATTCTGTTCATTCTGAAAGCTGGCTCTGAGGGAGCTAGACCAATGTCAAAGTCTCTCTACCTATAAATAAAGGGTGACTTGGTGATGGGATACTAGCCTTTTTGAAGTTATTTCACCTTTCACGGTAAGTTTTCTGGTTTTAGCCCATAAATGATCAAATTTATTAAAATTACTAATTACTGATCAAATATCATAACCAATAGGAACATTTTAACCTCATTGACCAGATCCTGCCGTTTCAGTGTGTTGAACCTCAATTACACTCCCTCAATGGCAAGTACCTTCCTCTTTCGGCAAGGTTTCTTTTTGCCTCTTTGTTTTTGAATTCTTTCTTTTGGGAAGCAGTGGTTCATGATTCTGTCTCCTTTAGAAACATATTTTGTTTCTTTTTCCAATGGCACTCCCTTTGCCCTGCACCATCAAGCTTTAATTTCCCATACCTTCCATCCTATTACTGACTTTCCAATTCATTCACTTTCCCAATCTTTCCCCTTTGACTTGTTGAAAACCCGAGAGAGGTAAGGGAGCAAATCACAGAGTCGTTGATGGAAATTTTCCAGGACACTCTGAACAATGGATTTGTAGCAGCAGATTCGAGGATTGCAGATGTGATGCCATTGTTTAAGAAAGGGGCAAAAGCTTGACATCAATCATAGGAAAATATTCAGGGGCCACAGTACAGGATAAGATAAATATACATTTATAGAAAAATTAGCTATGGTTTTGTCAAAATGGTTTTGTCAAGGGCAAGTCATGTCTGACAAATTTAATTGAGTTCATTGACGAGGTGGCACAGGCAGTGGATGAGGGTAGTGCTGTGGATGTTGTACATTTGGACTTTCAGAAAGCAGCTGTTATGGTGCCACATGGCAGGTTGGTTACAAAATTGGAAATGCTTGGGACTGATCGGTCCGTGACAACATGGGTTAGATTTTGCTAAAAGATAGGAAACACCGGAATCGATGGGCATTTCTCAGACTGGAAACAAGTTGAAAGTGGTGTTTTCCAGGGATCAGTGTTGAACCCTAGCTTTTTCTGGTTTATATAGATAATTTGGAGATGAGTGTTGAGAGTAATGTCTCTAAATTTGAAGATGATACTAAGCTAGGTGGGAATAGTGAATTGGGGGTTCATGCCAAATGACATCAGACAAGTCGGCCAAATGGGGAAATACCACACAGATGAATTACAATGCAGAGAAATGTGAGGCAATGCATTTGGTCAGACCATATTTGGAGCATTGTGTTCAGTCTGGGTACCTTATTTATGGAAGGGTGCTAAAGCCCTGGAAAGAGTCCAAAGGAGGTTTACTCGAATGCTACCAGGAACAAAGGATTTTAGATACAAAGAAATAGTAGAGAAATTGAGCATATTATGTTTGGAGCAGAGAAGATTGGGGGTGACTTTATAGGGGTGTTCAAAAGTAAGAACAATTTTAACAGGGTAAAGGAGGATATACTGTTTTCAATTGTTGCTATGTCAGTAACTAGGATCACAATTTCAAGGTTGTTGGCAAGGGATTTAGGAGTGAGATGAGGAGATGTTTCTTCACTCAGAGTTGTTAGGATTTGGAATGTGCTCCGTGGGGGAGTGGAAGAGATGGATTCCATCGGACATTTCAAAAGAGAACCGGATTCGTATTTGAAATTGATGAATTTAGAGGGTTATGGAGATAGGGCTGGAGAATGGAATTAGCTGGGTCGTTCTTTTGGGAGCTTAGACAGACATGATGGGTCAACTGTCTTCCTTCTGTCATGTAAAATTCTGATTGTACATTTCTAACATTATTTCCCAGTTCAGATGAAAGGTCATCAATCTGAAAAGTTCACTCTATTGCTCGCTCCACAAATACTGCAAGTTGTGCAGAGTATTTCGGGCCTTTTCAGCAATTTCTATTTCAGTGTTTTCCAGTATCCACAATTTTTTTAATGCTGTGTTGTCGCAGTTTGCACCTATCACCTTGAACCTTGTCATCCTTTTTCCCTCAGTCTCCACTTTTCCATTTAAAATCGCTGGGATCTCATGCTGCAGTTTAGTACTAACTACATTTTGAATCTGCAGACTTAATGTTATCTACATAGACCCATGATTATCTCCTAACCATATTTCAATCAGTGAGCACTGGATTTTTTTTTCAAATGTGGTTTTTCAAGTCTTGGGTTTCTCTGAATGTGGACTATGCCTCTCTACTGCTTGGCAATGTGAGACTCAGAACTGCATCTCCAATCGCCATTAAGTTTCTTAAATTTTAAGAAGGTTTATCTCATTAATAACATGTCTCTCATCACTGCTGTCATCTGCTGATTTTACAACTGGTTGGACTGGTTTTCCAACTTTACATTGCAATGTGAATCATAGATCTCTGAAGCACACCACTCTTCCCGCTCAGACTGCTCCAATTGAATTGTTACAGTCAAGTTAACTTCAATCCTCTGCTCTTTTCACATATTTCATTAATACCCTGAAGATTAGAGATGATAAGAAATAGGAACAGAGAAATAGGATTTGAGCCTGCTCCATCATTCGATAAGGTCAGAGCTGATCTGACTATGATCACTGATCAAAATGTGGTGGTAGAGGGTAGAACCAGCTGACTGGATGTCAATCTACCCGACAGCATGTGCCAACTGCATGTGTGGTAAACACACTGCACCTTTATTCAACCAATTGAGCAGATCAGAAAGTGGGTGGGGATTACTCAGTCTAGTCAGGGAGCAGGGGATACTGTCCGTCAGGGGATCCCAGTTCCATCATTCACTAGCACAGTCCACGATATGCCAGTACTTGAACCCGAAGCATGTTCACTCCATGTTGCCTGCAAACAGGCAACAAAATGATTGCAAATTATATGTGACTGCAGTTTACAAACACCTGCTTCACGATTTTTCTTCTTAGCCCTTGGCAGATGTGAATCCTGCAATTGACCCAACTGACGCTGACTCTCCAGCCACTGGCACAACGTTCCAACCACCTTCCGGTTGCCGTTAACATTTAGAGCACAGCAAATAATGGCAGGGAACGCAGTTTACAGTGGTATTTCTATTGGTATTGTATTTTTGGTTGCCAAGTACCCTTCTCTCCCCAAGCCTCCACATTCCCTTTTACCTTGATCTTCCCCAACAGCCCAATTCTACTCAAAGGTCTTGTGTGGAGACTAATCACATGGAAATTTATCTCCAACTGTACTCCATGTCCCTGAGCCTTACACCTTAATGATGTCCAGTTCAGTCATCTATGTTTCTTTTGTGAGGCCACAATGGTAGGCTCTGTTAATAAACTTCACTCCCTGTAGCCTACCATACTCCACAATGCTGTTCCACCTGTCCCATTATATCTTGAGTTTACCCCCATCATCATCCTTGTCACCATCTTAACACATGCGGCTGCTTCCCACCCCCAACTTTGTATGCCCCACCTTGGAAGTTATTCAACATTGATCCTACAGCCCATCTTGTACCATTCTGAACAATCACAGTGTAGACCCTCAGTATCCATCCCAGACCTCTGGCTGACTTCAACAAGCAGCTCCAAGGCATGACTGAACAGACAGACCCCAACCATTATGTTTGCAGACCCCTGGCTGACATGCAATTCCCTGATTGCATGTGATGGTCCCATCGACTGACTGCTGACCATTCCCTGGAATGTAATTACACATATTCCCTGACCACGAGTGGCCCAAGGTGATAACTATCTGCTCTGAGCCCTGGACTATGTTGTGGTCTTGTGGAAGAATGGAGGCTTGGAGAGAGGAGGATACCTGGCGACCACTGGATACAATACAGACAGTATCCATTGCAAAACTGTGTTCCCTGTCATCATTTGCTGTTCTCTAATGTTAACTGTGACTGGAAAATGGTTGGAACTGTCGAACTGCTTGCCTGTATGTGATGCTCCCCACTGCACAGGTCTCCAGTGAGGCTTGGGGACAAGTGGTGGTTTCATAAAGGGTGTTTAAATGGGATGTAACTGAGAACAGGTAAACTGAGACCTGGTGATTAAACATTGACTTAAGTGAAAATTTAGGTTCGCAGTGCCAAGGTGAGTCAGTTGTGCTGGCTATGTACCGTGAGCAGTATTTGTTTGCTGTTAAATGAAAACCAAAAAAAACTGCGGATGCTGTAAATCAGGAACAAAAACAAAGTTGCTGGAAAAGCTCAGCAGGTCTGGCAACATCTGTGAAGGAAAAAACAGAGTTATTATTTCGGGTCCAGTGACCCTTCCTCAGAACTGTTCTGAGGAAGAGTCACTGGACCTGCAACGTTAACTCTGTTTTTTCCTTCACTGATGCTGCCAGACCTGCTGAGCTTTCCCAGCAGCTTTGTTTTTGTTATTGGTTTGCTGCTGCTGTGTCATTACATTGCTGGTGAGGGGCAACACTGGACTACCAATATTGTTTGGACGTACAGCTGCCTCTTAAAGATGGCTTGGGTGCGAGCAATGCTGGTTTCTTGGCAGATATCGAGTAAGGGATGAATTGTTCCAGGAATGGTGCACGTCAAGATCGAGCTCAAATCGGACAAGAGTGAAGCCACAGGAGTGTGATCGGGAGTTACTGCTGTGTGTCTGGAAAGATATGGTAAAGAGATCCTGCTATGCCTCACAGCGAGAAACCTTTCAAGAAATTTGACAAAACTGACACAAAAAATGTAAGATTAGCCTACAGTTGATATTCTACCCACCAGTGTCAGAATCATTGGGCTGAATCTTGTGTTTTCTTGGCTACATGTGAGTTGCCTCAGGTTTTGGAGGGATTTTCTTCACAAGGCCTAATGCAATTTCTTGCTTTATCTTACCGAACTCCACTCATGAATTACCCACCACAGCCCCTACCGCGTCCCTCACGTCTGATTACAATGCCATTTTCTCATGCGCTGTTCGCAAAATGTGTTGCCACTTAGAAGATATTACAGAATTAACTGGCATCCGTTGCATCTTTAAAAGCACGATGTGCACCTGGACAAATACTGTCAATCCTGAACTAGCTTGCACAGTTCCTGACTTTTGCCCCAGACATGTCAGGCACAGGGAGATTGGTGCCATGCTTTGTGGGCAAGGATCTGGAGATCCTGCTGGATGGTGGTGTGGATGAGGCACAAACCAGGACCATGCCAGCCTGGCCAAGTTTTGCACAGTCTCACCCATTTAGAGGACTGCTCAGAACTACGGAAAGAAGGTCAATGTCCCTCCTCACTGCCAGTGCAAGTGCCACTGCCTTCTTCCAGTTTCTCACAATGTCTCTATCCTTGCTGCTGTGCACACCTCCAATCAAAACTCATGATCTTCTGTTCTCATTACCATCTGCAACATCTTTTTCACTTACTTGCTGTCACTTAACCTAACCTGACACCAATACCCCTGCATACCCTCTGCACTACCTGCTCACTCACTTGGGACACACCACCAACACTACAACTCCCCTCCCCCCTAACCTGCATTAAAAGTAACAGGTGTGCCACCCAGTTTCATTTTCTGTAATACCTACCTGTCTCTCATTTCAGGAACAAAGCACCCAAAATAGGTCAGAAAGAGTCAAGACACGTGGTGTGTTGTCTGACATTCAGTGTATCTTCTTTTATGAGAAGATCCTGATGCTGACTAACTGACCATGTCCAAGGCCCGGACGAGTACCAGAGGTTGCCCTTGACTTACTGATGCCAGGCCCCTGACTGAACAGTATCCCTCTTGTTGTGTCAGAGATCTGCTGACAACCATAAGAAGCTTCCTGTCTTTGAATCTGCACAAAACCGCAGGGCAAGATAGAAATGATATGAAACAAAAACAGAAATTGCTGGAGAAACTCAGCAGGTCTGGCAGCATCTGTGGAAAGGAAGCACAGTTAACAGTTAGGGTCCAGTGACCCTTCTTTAGAACCCATAGCTTAAACCCTTAGCTCAGGGGAGGCAATGGCCTAGTGGTATTGTCATTGGACTGTTAATTCAGAGATCCACATAATGTTCTGGGGAATGAGATTCAAATCCTGTCATAGGCAGTTAGAGGAATTTGAATTCAATAAAAATATCTGGAATTAAGAATCTAATATGACCATAAACCCATCTGGCTCACTAATGCCCTTTAAGGAAGGAAACTGCCATCCTCACCTGGTCTGGCCTACATGTGACTCCGGATCCACAGCAATGTGGTTGACTCTAAAGTGCCCTCTGAGAAATTAGGGATAGGCAATAAATGCTGCCTGATGAGCAACACCCTCATCCCAAATGAATTTAAGAAAACAGAAAGCATAGTTTCAGAGTAATGCAGTAGCTCTTACAGTGATGACAAAAAACTTCTTCTCTCAGAGGGTTGTGAATTTTTGGAGTTCTCTTCAGTGACACTCATGCAGGACAAGGCAACTCAGTTGACTGGCACTCCAGCCACTACATTATTCATTTCCTCAAACACTGACATTGCCACTGGGTCAAACCTGTATGTAATGTGCTGCCACAGAAAGTGGTGGAGCCTGGTACAATTATAACATTTAAAAGGCATCTGGATGGACATGTAAATAGGAAGGATTTAGTGAGATACGAGGCAAATGCTGGCAACTAGATTAATTTAGGATATCTGGTCAACATGAACAAGTTGGCATGAAGGGTCTGTTTCCATGCTGTGCACCTCTATGAGTTTATCTGCGGATTTATCTAAAACATATGCTTGTAGTCGCTCACTACTACCTTCTCAAGAGCAATTGGGTGTGGGCAATAAATGCTGACCTAACCAGCCACCTAACCAAATCCACTGAAATAAATTTAAAATGTTGGGACTGAGATGGATAGATTGTTGAATTATAAGGGACTCTAGAATTATGGACAACAGGCAGATCAGTGGAATTGAGGATATAACCAGATTAAACATGATCTTACTGAATGGTGGAGAATGTTCATGGAATGGTGTCGCCAACTACTGGTACTATATGCACTGCCTGAGAGTGTGTGGAAGCAGATTCAATTATGGCTCTCAAGAGAGAATTAGATAATTACACTTACCATATATTCTCCTTTAAAGTATTTTTGAAACACACGTCTTTTATAAAACTTTTGAACATCTAACGTAATATCTCCTGATGTGGCTCGGTGTCTGACTTTGAAATTATTTTCATGTAGTTATTAGAACAGTTACTTCACCATGAAGTAGTCGACCACATGTGCAAAAAAACAGTTTCTGGGAAAGGTCAGCAGGTCTGGCAGCATCTGTGCCGGAGAAAAGAGAGTTAACGTTTCGGGTCCAGTGACCCTTCCTCAGAACCCATAGTTCTGAGGAAGGGTCGCTGGACTCGAAATGTTAACTCTGTTTTCTCCTCCACAGATGCTGCCAGGCCTGCTGAGCTTTTCCAGCAACTTTGTTTTTGTTCCTGAGTTACAGCATTCGCAGTTCTTATGGGTTTTTTTCTCTCTACTACAAGTGGTTATTGAGTTAGGATGACAATATCAATGAAGAAAGATGTATGGGGGGGGGTGGGGTACTTTTATGTTGTGGTCGTGCCCCTACCTCTGAGCCAGGAGGCCCAGATTCAAGTCCCACCTGCTCTATGGGTGTGTAATGACATCTCCAAACTGGTTCGGTAGAAAATATCTAAGAAGGGTATATGTACTTCAATAGCTGATCTTGGGACTTGAATAGATTATGCCAATTGAAAATATAACACTGGTACAGGCATGATGGAATGAACTACTTCCCATGATGCTATACTTCCCATAATCCTACAAACGTAGCTGTTAGTTCTGCAAAACAAAACTTTACAACATTGTCACACAGCAACACATGGCAAATACCTTGTTAACCTCTAGTTTTTACCAAGTATCACCAGCACAGAAATATTCAATTAATGTAATCTGAATTCTTTAAGCCCAGCAACACAAACTGATGATTAGGTTTTTCTTCATCTCCCAGCAATTCAGCACCAGCTTGTGCCAATTGTGGGTTATCTTGTGATGTGGTATCTGAATTAGTGAGCAAATAGGATTAATGCAGCCTGAAATGCACAATGTGGAATGGAAGTCACGGTGGGAATATTTAATCAAGTTTACTGCAGCTCATGATGACAGTGGACAAAGAACAGAAGAAAAGAAAAATGTAAATGCTGAAGCTACAGCAGGAAGGTTGATGAGATTAGATTAGATTCCCTACAGTGTGGAAACAGGCACTTCGGCCCAATAAGCGTTTGCATCCCAACTGAGAGTGGGCAGGCTAAAGTCACAGGCAAACGTTTCTTTGTTGTAATCGTCCTAGCTATTGTTACACAGTGTACGGGGACACAGTCTGGTTCAGATACGCTCACGCTCTCAATAATAAAGTTCTCCCTTGACCGCGTCTCCCGCATTTCCCGCAACACATCTCTCACACCCCGCCCCCGACACAACCGCCCTAAGAGGATCCCCCTCATTCTCACATACCACCCCACTAACCTCCGGATACAACGCATCATCCTCCAACACTTCCGCCATCTACAATCCGACCCCACCACCCAAGACATTTTTCCATCCCCCCTTGTCTGCCTTCCAGAGAGACCGCTCTCTCCATGACTCCCTTGTCCGCTCCACACTCCCCTCCAACCCCACCACACCCGGCACCTTCCCCTGCAACCGCAGGAAATGCTACACTTGCCCCCACACCTCCTCTCTCACCCCCATCCCAGGCCCCAAGATGACTTTCCATATTAAGCAGATGTTCACCTGTGCATCTGCCAATGTGGTATATTGTATCCACTGTACCCGGTGTGGCTTCCTCTACATTGGGGAAACCAAGCGGAGACTTGGGGACCGCTTTGCAGAACACCTCCACTCAGTTCGCAATAAACAACTGCACCTCCCAGTCGCGAACCAGTTTAACTCCCCCTCCCATTCCTTAGACGACATGTCCATCATGGGCCTCCTGCAATGCCACAATGATGTCAACCGAAGGTTGCAGGAATAGCAACTTATATTCTGCTTGGGAACCCTGCAGCGCAATGGTATCAATGTGGACTTCACAAGCTTCAAAATCTCCCCTTCCCCACTGCATCCCAAAACCAGCCCAGCTCATCCCCTCCCCCCACTGCACCCCAAAACCAGCCCAGCTTGTCCCTGCCTCCCTAACCTGTTCTTCCTCTCACCTATCCCCTCCTCCCACCTCAAGCCGCACCTCCATTTCCTACCTACTAACCTCATCCCACCTCCTTGACCTGTCCGTCCTCCCTGGACTGACCTATCCCCTCCCTACCTCCCCACCTATACTCTCCTTTCCACCTATCTTCTTTTCTCTCCATTTTCCGTCCGCCTCCCCCTCTCTCCCTATTTATTCCAGAACCCTCTCCCCATCCCCCTCTCCGATGAAGGGTCTAGGCCCGAAACGTCAGTTTTTGTGCTCCTGAGATGCTGCTTGGCCTGCTGTGTTCATCCAGCTTCACACTTTGTTATAAAGTTCTCCCTGTTGCTTTGGTCATTTGTAGCTCACAGAACACCAATCAGAATGTGAACTTGGTCAATGCAATATCAGATCATCTGAGTAGGTCACAATCCCTGGAGAGACCTTTAAAATTAACTATGAAATTCTAATCAACAGCTTAAAGGATGATGTGCAAAGTTAAATGAATTATTGAATGTATTTTAAACTACAGAACTCAACACAATCAAAAATTGCACACTACAGTGATATTTTACACTATCCATTTTGTTGTCATTCAATTCTCCTGGAACCAGTATAAAGTGATTCTAGCTTCAGAGGGTTAACATAAGACATTAAGATGCAGGAGCAGAAGTATGCCATTCAGCCCATCGAGTCTGATATGCCATTCATGGCTGATCTGATAATCCTCAACTCTATTTCCCTGTCCTTTTACCACTGTGCTTCATCCCTAATTAAAAGTCTGTCTATCTCAGCCTTGAATATACTGCATGACCCAGCCTTGATGGACCTCTACAGTAAAGATTTCCACAAACCAATTATCCTCTGACGGAAGAAGAATCCTCCTCATTTCACATCTTAAATGCGCAACATTTTATACTGAGATTATGGTCCTCTGGTCTTAGACCTTCCCAACAGAGAGAAACATCTCCACAAGTACCCTTTTAAGTTCACTAAGAATCTTGTATGTTTCAATATTTTTACCTCTTATTATTCTAAATTCCAATGAGTACAGGCCCAGTCCGCTCAAGCTATAAGACAATCCCTCAATATCCGTAATGGCTGGTGAACTTTCTCTGGACTGCCTCCCATATAAGTATATCCCTTGGTTAAGGGACCAAAAACTTCATAGTATTCCAGTTGTGGGCTGAATTGTGCCTTGTATAGATTAAGCAAAGCCTCCCTATTTTTATACTCCATGCCCTTTGAAATTAAGCCACTATTCCATTTGTCTTCCCTCTTATCCAGTTGGATGTTAGGTCTTTGTGATTTTTAAAAATTCATTCACGAGATGAGGGCATCATTGGCATCTATTGCCCAGAGGGCAGTTAAGAATCAACCTCATTGCTGTGGGTCTGGAGTCACATGTAAGTGAGACCAGGTGAGGATGGCAGTTTCCTTGCCTAAAGGACATTAGTACATAGAACAGTACAGCACAGTGCAGGCCCTTCAGAACACAATGTTGTGCCAAACCTTTACCCTAAACCTAAGGTCTATCTAACCTCCACCCCTAAGTTATACTATCAGCCATGTGCTTATCTAATAGCCGCTTAAATGCCCCTAATGAGGCCGACTCCACTGCCCTCCGGCAATGCATTCCACGCCCCATCACTCTGAGTAAAGAACCTATCTCTGATGTCTCCCCCATATATACCTCCACTCACTTTAAAACTTCGCCCCCTCATAATAGCGACCTCCACCCTAGGAGAAAGTCTCTGGCTGTCCACTTTATCTATACCTCTGACCAGTTTGTACACCTCTATCAAGTCACCTCTCATCCTTTCTTGTCCTCAAGAGAAAAGCCCTAGCTCTCACAACCTTTCCTTGTAAGGCCTTCCCTCCATTCCAGGCAACATCCTGGTAAATCTCCCCTGCACCTTTTCCGACGCTTCCATACCTTTCCTGTAATGACGTGACCAGAACTGGACACAGTACTCCAGATGTTGCCTAACCAGGGTTTTGTATAGCTGGAGCATAACTTCACAGCTCTTGAACTTGATCCCTCTATTAATGAAAGCTAACACACCATCCACCTTCTTAACGACTCTTTCCACCTAAGAGACAGCTTTCAGGGAACTGTGGACATGAACCCCAAGATCCCGCTGCTCCTCCACACTACCAAGAATCTGTCCGTTAACCCTGCATTCTGCTTTCAAGTTTGTCCTTCTGAAATGAATCACCTCACACTTTTCAGGGTTAAACTCCATCTGCCACTTCTCAGCCCAACTCTGCATCCTATTGATGTCTCCTTGTAATTGAGAACAGCCCTCCGCACTATCCACAACTCGACCCACCTCCGTATCATCCATGAACTTACTAATCCACCCTTCCATTCCTACATCCAAATCATTTACAAAAATCACAAATAGAAGAGGATCCAGAATAGATCCTTGTGGCACATCACTCGTAACTGAGCACTATGTTGAATATTTTCCGTCCACTACCACCCTTTATCTTCTAAGGGTCAGCCAATTCTGAATCCAATCTGCCACATTTCCCCCATCCCATGCCTCCTTACCTTCTGCATGAGCCTACCATGGGGAACCTTATCATGCGCCTTTCTTAAATCCATGTATACCACATCCAGTTCTCTACCTTCATCCACATGTTTGGTCACCTCTTCAAAGAATTCAGTCAGGTTTGTGAAGCATGATCTACCCCTCACAAATCCATGCTGACTATCACAAATCAAACTGTGCCTATCCAAGTGGTCATAAATCCTATTTCTCAGAGCCCTTTCCAAAAGTTTGCCCACCACTGAAAGAAGACTAACTGGCCTGTAATTTGTCGAGGGTTATCACTATTCCCTTTTTTGAAAAAGGGAATGATGTTTGGCACTCTCCAAACTTCTGGCACTCTACCCGTGGACACTGAGGACAAAAAGATCATCGCTCTGCAATCTCTTCCCTTGCTTCCCATAGAATCCTTGGGTAAATCCCATCAGGCCCGGGAGATGTATCTATCTTCAAGTTCCTCAAAATTCCTAGTACATCCTCCTCACTAACACCGACCTCCAATAGCCTACCAGCCTATTTCACACTGTACTCCCCTACAACTAGGTCTCTCTCAGTTGTGAATACCGAAGAAAAGTATTCATTAAGGACCTCTCCAATCTCTTTAGTCTTTGAACACAAATTCCCTTTGCCACCCCACATCGGCCCTACCCTTACTCTCGTCATTCTCTTACTTGTCATGTATGTGCAAAAAGCCCTGGAGATGTTCTTGATCCTATCTGCCAAGGTTTTCTTATGCTCCCTTACAGCTCTCCTAAGCCCTTTCTTTGGCTCCTTCCTGGTTAACTTGTATCCCTCTGGAGCCTTTTTCAATCCTTGTCTCCTAAACCTTTTATAAGCATCCTTCTTCCTCTTAACCAGTCGTTCGGCCTCTCTTGAGAACCAAGCCTTCCCCACTCAACCACATCTTCCCTGCTTGCTAGGGACAAACATACTGAGCACACGCAGTATACATTCCTTAAATTATCTCCACATTTCTATAGTGCTCTTCTCTGACAGCATCTGTTCCCATTTTATGTTACCCAGTTTTTGCCTAGATTAGATTCCTTTTAGATTAGATTCCCTACAGTGTGGAAACAGGCCCTTCAGCCCAACAAGTCCACACCACCCCTTGCAGAATCCCACCCAGACCCATCCCCCTACAACCCACACACTCCTGAACACTATGGGTAATTTAGCATGGCCAATCCACCTAACCTGCACATCTTTGGGCTGTGGGAGGAAACCGGGGCACCCAGAGGAAACCCACACCGACACAGGGAGAATGTGCAAACTCCACACAGACAGTCGCCCGAGGCTGGAATCGAACCTGGGTCCCTGGTGCTGTGAGGCTGCAGTGTTAACCACTGAGCCACCGTGCCGCCTAACAGAATTATAACGATCCTTCCCCAATTATAAAACTTACCCTGTTGTATGTACCTATCCTTTTCCATGATATTGTAAAAGTAACAGAGTTATGATCGTTACCGCCAAAATGCTCTTCGACCAAATGGTCGAACACTTGGCCCAGTTCATTGTCAAGCACCAAATCGAAAGTGGCCTTTCCTTGTGTTGGTCTATCTACATACTGTGTCAGGAATCTTTCCTGAATGCACTGGACAAAATCGGCTCCATGTAAACTATTACAACTAAAAAGTTTCCAATCAATATTTGGAAAGTTGAAGTCACCCATGATTACAACCCTGTAACTTCTGCACCTTTCTAGTAGCTGCCTCCCAATCTGCTCCTCCACTTCTCTGCAACTATTAGGGGGTCTGTAAAAAAACCCCAACAAAGTGACTGCTCCTTTCTTGTTCCTGACCTCAGCCCAAACTGACTCTGTAGACATATCATTCTTGAACTGCCTTTCAGTAGCTGCTTTACTAGCCCTGACTAGCAATGCTACTCCCCCACCTCTTTTACCACCCTCCTTATTTCTTTTAAAGCATCTAAGACCTGAAACTTCCAACAACCATTCCTGTCCCTGAGTTACCCAAGTTTCTGTAATGGCCACAACATCGTAGTTTCAAGTACTGACCCATGCTCTAAGTTCATCTGCCTTATTTCTGATAATTCTAACGTTGAAATATGCACACTTCAAATCATGCCTGTGTCTACAACTATGCTCCATCAACCACATTTCTTTATTAACAACCTCACTCCCTGTTGTGTCTTTTGGAAGGCTGAATACCTCATCCTCTGAATTACAAATCTGGTTCCCCACCGCCAGCCAATCGAATTTAAACCATCCTGTACAGCTTGAGCAAACCTCCCTCCTAGGATATTTGTGCCCTTCTGGTTCAGGTTCAACCCGTCCTTCCTGTATAGGTCCCACCTTCCCCAGAATGTGCTCCAATTATCCACATAATGGAAGCCCTTCCTCCTACACCAATCCTGTAGCCATGTGTTTAGCTGCACTCCCTCCCTATTTCTTACCTTGTCATCACTCGGACGAGATAAGAAATGATTATTATCTTCAGAAGGGTCTGGGCCTGAAACGTCAGCTTTCCTGCTCCTCTGATGCTGCTTGGCCTGCTGTGTTCATCCAGCTCTACACCTTGTTATCTCAGATTCTCCAGCATCTGCAGTTCCTACTATCTTATGACAAATCCAAGCTGGACCCCTACCAATCAGTCTATTCTCAATTATCAACAAAATGATGGAATGGGTATCAAATAGCACTAACTCAACTACATTGTTCATTGATATACAGTTTCATTCCATTAGACACAGTCAGATCCTGGTCTCATTACTGCCTTGGCGCAAAGATAGCCAAAAAAGCTGAACACCATAAGTGAGGTGAGTGACTTCCCTTGACATCAAAGCTGCATTTTACTGAATGGGGCACCAAGGAGCTTTAGCAAAGCTGGAATCAGGGAAATCTCTCCACTAGTTTGCGTAGTACCTAGCACAAAAGAAGGCGGTTGTTGGAGGCCACAACAGAAGTTCCTCAACGTAATGTCCTCAGACAACCATCTTCATCTGCTTCAACAATGACCTGTCCTCCTTTGTTAGATCAGGAGTGGGGATGCTCACTGATGATTACATAAAGTTCTGCATTGTTTGCAATTCCTCAGAAATGGACGCAATCCATGTCCAAACGCAACAAGACTTGGATAACAGTCAGGCCTTGTTGATGTTTGCACCATGAATGCCATGACTTCTCCAACAGGAGAGAGGGCAACCATTGCCCCTTGAAATTCAGTGGCATAACGGATGCTGAATCCTCAACTATCTACATTCTGCAGGGTTATCATGCACCTCGTCCAGCCATATAGATATGTGACTACAAAAGCAGGCCAAAGGCTAGGAATTTGTGGTAAGTAATTCACCTCCTGACTCCTCAAAGCCTGTCAAAGCTGATCTGCAAGGCACAAGTCTGGAGTCTGATGGAATAGTGTCTACTTGCTTGGATGAGTGCAGCTTCAATTACACTGAAGAAGCTTGATACCAGTCGGACAAAGCAGACTGCTCGATCGGCACCCCATCTAACACTTTCCACATTCAATCCATCTATCATTGATGCAGTGGCAGAATGTGCACCATTAACAAGATGCACTGCAATAACTCACCAAGGCTCCTCAGACAGAATCTTCTAAACTCATGACCTAAACCACCTAGAAGGACAACAATGTGGGAACACCATCACCTGCAAGCTCTCCTCTACTCTCATTTCTGACTCGGAAAAATATTACCCTTTTTTCACTCTGACTGGGTCAAAATCCTGGAATTCCCTCCCTAACAGCACTATCAATGTACCAATATTACACGAACGGCAGAGATTCAGGAAGGCAACTCACCACCACCTTCTGAGAGGCAACACCACAAAAACGATCGTATATCTCACTGCTTTTGGTGAAAATTAGTTGTTGGTCTATTGGAAGCTGAATTCCCCCACAGAACAAAATGGATATAATTTTTTGTTTGTTTTGTACTTTGGGACATTGAGTAATCAAAAGTTGCTTTATAAAAGCATCTTTATTTTCTTGCCTGTTTTGCCACTTACTTGCAAAACCAGGTCTTTACTGTAGATTCTAACGTTGTCAAATGCTCAGTGGCAGACCACAGTTTTAGCAATCACCTTCATTACATTATTCTGGGCTGTGGGGTGTAAATTGGATGCCCCATATTTAATTTAGATGTCAAACTCCTGACAATATCAATCATAATTCAACTTTGTGTCTTCCCTGCCTCTGTTTTAAAGCTACCACATTGTAGCTTGTACCCTGATATGGCTCAGAAGTGAGATATCGTGGCTCTTCATCAACCAGCAGCAGTACCACTGCTTAATCAGCAATGCAGTGTGCCTAATCTTCCTGTGCTTCTGCAGCAATACCATTAACTTATTTCCAACTACTGTACTCACTCTTTAATTGTCTCACTTCTCGTGTTGTCTTTGCCATAACTAAATTCAGGCTCATCTTGGACTTACACCTGGTGTCATTTTCAAACACCCAAGTAGAAGGAAAAATCCTTGATCCATGAACACAAGAATGACAGGGACATGGAAAACTAAGCAATGCAAGAAAAGAAATCTGGAAGGGAACGCCAGCAGTGGCAGAAGGTGGGATGAGAGACCAGGCAGGGAAAAGGGATGAGACCAAACGGTGAATCTAAGGATCTGGGAAGTATTAAAGATTTGTATCAGAATAAAGTAAAAGGATTTTTATTGAAATAGTGCTTCATGGCCTACGTTTTATAACCAATGTAACAGCTTCGGAATATAGTCACTGTTATAGTGTAGAAAACTTGCAGCAAATTTCACATATGGCTTCACAAAAAACAACAAAATGAATAACCAAACCACTGTTCGAGGTTATGCAAAAACAGAAATTGCTGGAGAAACTCAGCAGATCTGAAAGCAGTTGTAAAGCATCAACAGAGCCTGGATAGCTCAGTTGGTACAGCATCAGACTTTTAATGAGGGTCCAGGGTTCAAGTCCCTGTTTAGGTGCTGCTTTTAAATCTGCATTCCACTTGCCAAAAGCCCTCACAGTATTAAAATTGACTCATTTTCTCATGAAACCACAGGCAGTGAGATTAAAACGATCATATGTTGCCTGCTGCAGGCTTCTTTTAAGAGTGGCAGCACAGTGGCTCGGTGGTTAGCACTGCTGCCACACAACATTCGGGACTTGGGTTTGATTCAGACAACTGTGTGTGGAATTTGCACATTTTCCCTGTGTCTGTGTGGATTTCCTCCGGGTGCTTTGGTTTCCTCCCAGAGTCCAAAGATGTGCTGGTTAGGTGGATTGGCCATGCTAAATTGCTGGTGGTGTCAGGGATGTGTAGCTTAAGTGGGTTACAGGGGGATGGGTCTGGGCAGGATGCTCCAAGGGTTAGGGAAGAATTGTTAGGCTGGAAGGCCAATTTCCATACTGTAGGAAATCTGTGATGATGATGAACATTTGCTGTTGTAGTCTGGTGTAGTGACCTCTACATTGCAAAGGCTCAGCACCTGGTCTCAGATACCTCTTCCTATCTTTCCCTGGACAATGACACATCAGACCATTGTATCAATTACGATCTCATTTCATCTGATGACCTTTTCCACCACTGTCTCCAAGTTAACAGTCCCCCAGTCCCACACAGCTTGTTTCTATCTCCTTCCAAAAGTCCACGAACAGGGCTGTCTGGGCAGACCCATTGTTTCAGCCTGCTCCTGCCCCGCAGAATTCATCTCTTCCTACCTTGACTCAGTCTTCTCTCCCCTATCCAATTTCTGCCCACATACATCTGTGATTCCTCTAATGCTTTACGCCAGTTTCAAAACTTTCAATTTGCAGGTTTCAGCCGCCTCCTGTTTACCATGGATGTGCAATCCCTTAAAACATCTATTTCCCACCAGGAGGGAGTCAGGGCTATCCGCTTCTTCCTGGAGCAAAGACCTGAACCTTCTGCACCCACTACCACTCTCCTCTGCTGGGTAAGCTCATCCTTACTTATCTTTTAACTCCTCTCATTTTCTTCAGGTAAGAGGGATGGCCATGGGTACCCACACTGGGTGACTGCTTTGCAGAACATCTACATTCTGCCTGCAAAAAAGACGCTGAGCTTCTAGTTGCCTGCCACTTTAACACACCACCTTATTCTCTGGCCAACATCTCTGTCTCTGGCTTGCTGCAGTGTTCCAGCAGCTGGAAGAACAACACCTCATTTTCCGCTTGGGGACCCTGCAGCCCTCTAGACTCAATATCGAATTCAATAATTTTAGGGCTTAAACTCTCCCAAGTCATCGTGCCCCAACCCACACACCAGGCCTTGTTATCACATAGCCTGTCATTACACACTATCTATTGTTAGACACCAACAGTCCCCATTAACAGCTATTCACCCTCCCAACCAGATTGTTATCATCTCCTTTATCTGTCCTTTTGCTCTTCTCTCTCTTCAGGCTCTATTCTTTATCCTATCGTTACTCCCTACCCCATCTCCCTCCTTATTTTCTGCATATAAACTGACATTCTCCCAGCTTCCATCAGTTCTAAGGAAGGATCACCAGACTGAAAAAGTTAACTCTGACTTTTCCTTCACAGATGCTGCCAGATCTGCTGAGCTTTTCCAGCAACTTCTGCTTTTGTTCCTGATTTACAGCATCAGTTTTCAGTTCACATTTTGAGTCCAGTGACACTTCTTCAGCGCAGACTCCTGGCCTCAAGGTGAAGCCAACACGGACTCCCAGCCTTGAAAGCCTCAAGGAGAAGCCAGAGCAGACTCCTGGCCTCAGAGTGGACTCATGGCCTCGAGGTGAATCCAGAACAGACTCCCAGCATCGAGAGCCTTGAGGTAAAGTCCAGCATTATCTGGGGCGTAGGTGCCAGTGTGGACTGGGTTGTTAGGACTGTTATTCTGACCATTTTATTTAGTTTTCTAGCTTATTCCCATGATTTTGATCTTTATTTATCTAAGATGGCGTGAAGGTCTGAAATGTTGAACTTGTTAGTTTAGTGTTCTCATTTTCTCTGAAGAATGTGCACTTAAGATTCTGTACATAGGTAGATTCGAACCTAAGACAGTGTCATACGTGGCGGCTTATTCATTCAGTCACAGAGCCGTACAGCATGGAAACAGATCATACAGTCCAACTTGTCTGTGCTGACCAGATGTCCGAAAATAATCTAGTCTTGTTTGCCAGCACTTGGCCCATATCTTTCTAAATGCTTCCTATTCATATACCCATCCAGACACCTTTTAAATTTTGTTATTGCACCAGCCTCTATCACTTCATCTGTCAGCTCGTACCATACACGCACCACCATGTGTGTGAAAAAGTTGCACCTTAGGTCCCTTTTAAATCTTTCTCCTCTCACCTTAAAGCAATGCCCTCTGGTGTTGGACTCCCCGACCCTATGGAAAAAGGCTTTTGCTATTTACCCTTATATATGCCCCTCATGATTTTATAAAACTCTATTACATCACCCCTCAGCCTCTGACACTCCAGCCTATGCAGCATCTCCTTATAGCTCAAACCTCCTAACCCGGGCAACATCCTTGTAAATCTTTTCTGAACCCTTTCAAGTTTCACAACATCCTTCCTACAGCAAGGAGACCAGAACTGCACACAGTACTCCAAAAGTGGCCAAACCAATGTCCTGTACAGCCACAACATGACCTTCCAACTCTCACACAAAGCACTGACCAATAAAGGCAAACATACTAAACACCTTCTTCACTACCTGTCTACTTGCAACTCCACTTTCAAGGAACTATTAGCCTGTACTCCAAGGTCGCTTTGTTCAGCAACAATCACAGGACCTTACCATTAAGTGTATAGGTCCTTCCCTGATTGAATTTCCAAAATGCAACATATCACATTTATATAAACCTCATTTGCCACTCCTTGGCCCATTGCCTCACCTGATCAAGGTCCCATTGTACTCTGAGGTAACCTTCTTATAAATGTTTCACTGTACTCATTTGAGTACACATGATAATAAAGCTAATTCTAATTCTAGATGTAAAATAATATTTCAATTATCTGGATGACGATGCCAGGAGAAAGCCACGTGCATATTTTGAGACTTTGTCTTACTGTTATAATTTTCCATTAACGCTCTCACCAGAATTCATGGCACAATGTTACTGTTGTTTCTCTTAAAAGTTTTCTGAGTCACACTGCCATGTACAGCGGAATCCACAAATATTTGGGAGATTAGCATTCAGTGGTTCAATTGATGCCATAGAGGTTTTCCATTCCAATGTGCCAGGATTTCCTTATTCATTACCCCGGTGAGTTTTTTTTGCATTTATGTTCAAAGAGAAATTTCACTCGAAGAAAATGTACCATTGTTCCTAATTCAAACAGCTTAAAGTAATGTACTTACAGGCATTTTTTTTCTGAGATTTTTGGAACTGTTCAAAAATTGTAACGATGCCACTTAATAACAGGTATCCAGTGTCAGAGTTTCCAGCCTCTTGTACATAATCTGAGGAGGCTGCACCTTAACATCTGGTTCAACATATCTCCAATGTTTATGTAGAATGCTGCGCAAGTCCAAAGCCTTTCTACTTGTAGAACTGGGCTTAGCGAGAATGGGCATCCAGTGTCTGTTCAACTCGTAAACCATGTTCAAAGCTCTCACAGGTGGCCCATTATGTCAGGAATATCATTCACTATTTTATGAGATATTTCTTATGACCAGTAATCACTTAAGGAAATTGAGAGCAGATCTGTTCAAATTGTGCATTTATTTTGAGAGAGTGTAGGGAAAATTTATTGTCTGTTTATGCGGATCATCTGTCGTTTTCACCACATGTATCCTTTTGAGGAGGGATGTTTGAAATAATTTGGTAGGTATTAATGGATGCTGGCTGAGTCTTAGAAACCCGTGTGGGAGAGCTCCCAGCAGGGGAGCAGCTAAGTGGCTTTTTAAACTGTAACATTCCTGTTTGTTTTGTAAAGCTACAATAGTGAGTAGAATGGGTTCTTTTTTGATTATATGCTTTACTGAAATCTCTCTCCTGGTTAAATGTTAAACATATAAAATATAGGTACTAAGTTAGCCAGGAGTTTTTTTTTTAAGAGCAATACCACTGCTATTTTCTGGCAGACAGTTAAGATGCAAAGATGTCCTTTCGTAGAGTGATGTGCTCTAACTGTTGAATGTGGAAGATTAGGGAGAATTTCCATGTTTCATGATGATCACATCTGCATGAAGCGTGTTTGACTGTGAATTCTATCAGCTTGCACGGACCAGCAGTTAAAGGCAATGAGGAGTCTACAGAAGACAGGGGATGGGATAGATGGCTGCTGTGGGAAGGGAGGAAAACCACAGATACAGTCAGGCAGATGAGTTACCACCAGGAAAGGGAGGCGAGTCACTCAGGAATCTCCTGTGGCTATCCCCATCTGAAACATGCATGCTGTTTTGGAAAATATAGGGGATGACAGACTCTCAGGGAAATGTAGCACTAACAGCCAGGTTTCTGGTACTGAGACTGGCTCTAATAGTGAGGGGTATGTCAGGTTTCAAGTGATCGACTGCAATAGGGGACTCTCTAGTCAGAAGCACAGTCAGATGTTTCTGCGGCCAACAGTGAGAAATCAGAATGCTGTGTTGCCTCCCTGGTGCCAGGGTCAAGGATATCTCAGAGAAGGTGCAGAATATTCTCAAAGGGGAGAGGGATCAGCAAGAGGTTTTTGTACACATTGGAACTAACAACACAGGAAGAGAAAAGAATGTGATTCTGAGGAGAGAATAGAGAAAGTTAGACAGGAATTTTAAAAGGTGTTCCTTGAGGATAGTAATATCTGGATCACCCCCTGTGCCACGAGTTAGTGAGGATAGGAATTGGAGGGTGGAGCAGATGAATGCATGGTTGAGGAGCTGGTGCAGGGGAGAAGGATTCACATTTTTTGGATCATTGGACTGTCTTCTTGGGTAGAAGTGACCTTATAAGTAGGGTGGATTGCACCTGAATTGGAAGGGGTCTAATTTACAGACTGGGAGACAGAACTGCTCGGGAAGATTTTAACTAACAAAGCGGGTGGTGGTGCTGGGACTCAGGGAGATAGTGAGGAAAGAGATCAATCAGGTACAGCAATTTCTTATCGTGAATTCCCTATAATGCGATTTTCTTTTGCATGAGTACAGTTGGAAAAAGATCAAGTCAAACAGTCAGGACAGAGCAGAGAATGAGGCAGGACTGATAAATTAAACTGCATTTATTTCAAGGCAAGAAGCCTAAAAAGTAAGGAAGATGAACCTAGGGTGAGTTGGGAACATGGGACTGGGATGTCATAGTAATTATAGGGATGTGGCTTGAGGTTGGACAGGATTGGTAGCTTCATTTTCCAGGGTATAGATGCTACGGGAATGATAGTTGGAAGGTCATGTTGCGCTGTACAGGACATTGGTTTGGCCACTATTGGAGCACTGTGTGCTTTTGTTGGTCATTGAATTGAGTATAGGAGTTGGTCATGTGAAGGCTGTAGAGGACATTGGTTAGGCCACTTTCGAAATATCTTGTGCAATTCTGGTCTCTCTGCTACAGGAAGGATGTTGTGAAATTTGAAAGAGTTGAAGGACTGAGCTATAAGGAGAGGCTAAGCAGGCTGGGGCTAATTTCCCTGGAGCGTCAGAGGGTAAGGCACAGGCTATTCCCAGACAGTATCAGTATCACAAGATATATTGACATGACCACATTGTTTTTTGTTGGATCTGGCACTGCACAAATGAGTTTCCCACATTAAAACAGTGCCTATACTCCCTTAATTGGCTGGAAGGTAGCCTGAAGGGGTGGGGGTGGGGTTAAATGAATGGAGATTTTTTTCCCTGAAGCACAAAGACTCCTACATAAGCCTCACTTCTCACTCATAGATGCTCACCTCACTCTTGTAGATTCAACTACTCTCTTTCCTGTAAATGAGACTGTAAGACATAGCAGCAGGCCATTATGCCCATCAAGTCTGTCTGCTATTCAAGAAGATCACATCTGATCTGATAATATTCAACTCGAGTTTCCCGCCTTTTCCCCATAACACTCGATTCTGTTACTGATTAGAAAACTATCTCAGCCTTGAATATACGTAATGGCTCAGCCTTGACAGCCCTCTATGGTAAAGAATTCCACAGAAATAATCCTCCTAATCTGTTTTAAATGGGCTACTTCTTACTCTGACATTGTTGCCTTTGCTCCTAGAGTCTCCCACAACCTCTTCACATTACCGAGCCAAGTCCCCTAAGAATCTAACGCAGGTAGTTCTGCTATAACACTTTTTTTGTTGAAGTGAATTGGCTGTAATGAGATTGATGAATAGTGGACGCTGTTTGCGTAACACAAACTTTCTGCTGTACAGGTACAGCAATTTCTTATCATGAATTCCCTATAATGCGATTTTCTTTTGCATGAGGTTATGCAAGAATGCAACTATCATGTTACAGGAGAACTACTTGTGTTTCAATAAGGTCTCCTCTCACACTTCTAAACTCCAATGAGTACAAGCCCTCTCCTCATAACAGAATTCCTCCACATCTGAGATCAACCTCGTGAACCTCTCTGGGCTCCAATGCCAGTACATCTTTCCTTAAATGAGTGGACCAAAATTGTTCATAGTATTCCAGCTATGGGCTGACTCATGCTTTCCATAGTTTAGCAAGACCCCTATTTTTGTATTCCATTTCCTTTGAAACTAATTCCAACAACCTAATTGCCTACTCCTAAACTTGGATGCTAGCTGTTTCTATGAGGTCTCCCCAAATCCCTCTGTGCTGCAGCTCCCTGCAATCTTTCCCCGTTTTGAATAATATTCGGTCTTCATCATTTCTTCCAAAATTCATGACTTCTGATTTTCCCATATCATATTCATTCACCTATTTTTGTCACTTTTTGCTCTCTCCCCTGTTGGTTTTATCTTGCTGTCCCTCTATATTCCCTCTGCCCTAGAGAAACACAGCCTCTCCACCACACCCACCCAGTATATTCTCGTCCTTCTGTATATCGTTTCTGCCCATTTATTCCTTCTTCTCTATAGTTTTCTCTCCATCCCCTTTGTATATTCTCACACTCTCTTGTAGAGCACGATTGCCTCTCCTCCTCCTTTCCTCCTGTAGTAGCTCCCTCACACCCTCCCCTCCTCCTGCAGAAACTCCTTCACTCCTGTATTAGTTCCCTCACACACACACTCTCTCTCCCCTGGATATAAATTCCTCCACTCACTCTCTCCTTACCTAATTGCTCTCCTTCCCTCCTGCACTCTCCCTCCCTTCTGTATAAGTTCCTTCATTCCCTCTCTCTCTCTTCCCCTTCTGTACAAATTCCTTCATTATCTCTCTGTCTCTTCCCCTTTTGCATAAATTCCATCATTCTCTCTCTGTCTCTTCCCCTTCTGTATAAATTCCTTCATTCTCTCTCTCTCTCTGTCTCTCCCCCTTCTGTAAAAATTCCTTCATTCTCTGTCTCTCCCCCTTCTGTACAAATTCCTTCATTCTCTGTCTCTCCCCCTTCTGTACAAATTCCTTCATTCTCTGTCTCTCCCCCTTCTGTACAAATTCCTTCATTCTCCATCTCTGTACACAGTCTCTGCCAACTCTGTGGTATTCTTGCTGAGAACAGGCAGCTCCGCAGGCAGCACGACCTCTCATCGAGGACCCCGGTAACCATGGTGCGCAAGCTGAAGTACCACGAGCAGAAGCTGCTGAAAAAAGTCGATTTTATCTCCTGGGAGGTGGACAATAACCTGAGCGAAGTGAAAGTGCTACGCCGGTACCGCATCCAGCGCAGAGAGGATTACACCAAGTGAGTATGACAGCGGCTCAGGCGGCCGAACGGGTGGAAACACGGGGCGCCGCCATGTTGGCCAGGCCTTAGCAACGGATCCGTGCTCCCCTGAAGACAGTTCCCACCCTCTCTTGGCAACGACACACTGCCGCCCCTTCTCTGCAGGTCACTCCGTACGGTCACCTGGGGCTAGAATCAAACCTGGCCCTGTGAAGCAGCAGTGATGATCGCTGAGCCACCGTGCTGCCCCATGAGACACCTCTGATGGCTGTAGGGAGTGTATTCTTCCTTTGCCCTGTGCTTGAGCTCCTTCTATAGACCCTTCAGCCTTTATGTAGGGTACTGTCAGTTCACTCATCTGGCCAAAGTCTAGTCTCTGATTTGATTTGATTTGATTTGATTTGATTTAGTTTTTATCGCCACATGTGCAATCAAGAGCTTCGTTTATGAGCGGTACAGGAAAATCACAGCAAGCAAAGGATGTACAGATCAAAAAGACTTAGAAGCATATAGGTTACGTTACGTGTTAGATTATTTGAGGCTGGAGTTCATTGAACAGTTTGATAATGGCGGGAAAGAAGCTATTCCTGAACCTGCTTGTATTTCTGTTCAGGCTTCTGTATCTTATGCCTGACGGAAGCGGTTTAGGAGGTCATTACCAGGTATAATGGTTCTTTGATGATGTTAGCTGCTTTTCTGTGGGAGCAAGCTGTATAAATGGAGTCAAGGTCGGCACGGTGGCTGAGTGGTTAGCACTGCTGCCTCACAGCGCCAGCGGCCTGGGTTCGATTTTCCCCCTCAGACTGTAGGGAGTTTGCACCTTCTCCCCATGTCTGTTTGGGTTTTCCCCAGGTGCTCTGGTTTCCTCCCACAGTCCAAAGATGTGTGGGCTAGGTGGATTAACCATGCTAGGTTGCATGTAGTATTCAGGGATGTGTAGATTAGGTGGGTTTGAGGAATGGGTCTAGGTGGGATGTTTTGAGGGGCAGTGTGGACTTGTTGGGCTTAGGGGCCTGTTTTCAGACTGTATGGATTCTGTGAATAAAATCTATGAGTCTGTGCTTGGAAGATTAGCTTCCCTGATGGTCTGGGCTGTGCACACCACCTTTTGTAGTTTTTTTACGGTCCTGGGCAGAGCAATTGCCATACCGGGCCATTATGCACCTGGACAGTATGCTTTCAGTGGTGCATCTGTAGAAGTTGGCGAGGGGCCTTATGAGTGTGCCAAATTTCCTGAGGAAGAAGAGGCGTTGTGCCTTTTTTACTGTTGCATTTATGTGGGAAGTCCAGGACAGGTCATCGTTTATCGTCATACTGAGGAACTTCATGCTACTCGCTCTGTTAGCCTCAGTTCCATTGATGTGGATGGGGACATGTTCTCCTTTTTCTTTCCGAAGTCGATGATCAGTTCTTTAGTTTTCCCGCCGTTGAGAGACAGATTGTTTTCATTGCACCATATCACCAAACTGTCGGTCTCCCTTCTGTATTTTGACTCTTCGTTGTTAGATATTCATCTCACTATGGTGGTGTTGTCGGTGAACTTGTAGTTGCTCTACGTTGTGCGGTGTAGTATTTTCAGTCCTGTCCTGCCTCATCACCTGGCATGTGTAATGGAGGTACATGCTGGACATCAGGCAAAGCAGCATCTGAAAAGGCATGTTTAAGTTTTAACTATGTTTCCACTTGAAAGTTTAAGGCAGGGAAAGATGAGAGAATAGAATTGATAGCCCTGGTTATTCCAAAGCTTACACATGCAGGACAAAAGGATGCCATTGATTCATTGTGCTTGTGCCATTTCTTAAAGGCAGCTATCCAATTAGTTTCTGTCCTCTGCTTTATCTCATAACCCTAAAATTTATTGTAACTTTTAGGCATATATTCACAGAACTTTCTCTTCAAAGATACTGTGACTTATTCTACATCTATTTGAGAAGACTGTCCAACAATGCGTTCATTCCTAAAATGACGTAAAAGTTTTCTTAGCGTTAGAATCCAGACTTAGGAGTTAGGAATTGGAGGAATGAAGTGTTAGAAATAAGAAAAGTCACAATGAGGCAAAATAGCTTGCAGGTGCTGCCAAAATACAAACAATTATTTGGAAAATTTACTGTTTGTAATGCTGAGAGGCTACTGCACAGACTAACCTTCTAACAGAAGTGCACCCAAGCATCCTGCCTGTTGACTTCTATGCCTGCCTGTTAAAATTTCAAATCCTTTGTTGGTGTACTGATCAACTCTGCTTCCTTGTACTCTCTTGTGTGCAGTGTGTGCATTGGGTTTCATTATGTTCCTGGACCAGTAAGTCAGAAGATGACCCAAAACCGGAGTTCACTTCTCATTGTGACAGTTGAGAAATTTAAGTTCAGTTAAATAAATTTAGAATAAAAAACACGTCAGTAATAGCAAGCATGAATCTAGTGCAAAAAAACCCCACCTGATTCACAGTGTCCTTTTGGGAAGCAAATCCTTACCTAATTTAGACTACAAGTGATTCTCTATCCGTAACTACTTTTTGGGTGGCTAAGCATTATGAATTGTTTAGTGTTAGCTTCGTCAATGTAAGAACACAAGTACACCCTGCCCATTTGACCCTGCAAAGTTCTTGTGCCAGATTTGTAAGCGCTCTATGACCTGTTCCATCTGCAGGACAGATTTGCCAAAGGTGGTAGCATAGAGACCCTTTGAATCAACAGCCAGGTAATACTTATTGGGATAATTTCTATTTTCAAGTTATATCAATGTTTTTATTTTGAATCATTTGACCTGAGAAATGTGTTCTAAAGTGGTTGACTCTGGACCTCATGAAGTCTTATCGCTTCAGATGAAAGAGAATGTATATCATTTTAGTGGACCAGCACTGGTTTTGTAAGGAATGTGAGAGAGCATGCAAGGAGGAGCAATGGGTAGACTTTATTGATGCATGCTGAAGCTATAGCATTGAACTACATCTAAACCAAGCTTTGAACTAACATGATCAGATGTTGCTGAGAAACTCGACATGCCTGGCAGCATTTGTGGAGAGAAAGCAGAGTTAGCATGATAGTCCAGTGATCCTTCTTTACAAATAACATGCTATGGGTAGAGCTAAACTATACCACAAGTGACAGATAGGATTAAAATTTTGCAGCCTGGCCATGGAAGGTATGAATAGTTGAACAGCAGATAAGGGGAAAAGAGCTCCATGGATACTCCATCTTCAATTATCTGAGTGCTTAGCATTCAAATGAAAAAGAATAAGTACAAAAACACAGCCATCTATGGTAAGAGTGCTGAGTGGGTGATCCATCTCTTGAGGCCCCCCTTGCATGGATGACAGTCTTCAGCCATTTGTTTGCTTCATGTGATACCTAGATACAGCAAAGTTTATGGCTGTCCGTAATACCCATAGTTGGTGCTGAAGATTTTTTCTTCAGATCTAACAACATTCTTAACCATTCTATTCCTTGTGACTTCAACATTATCGATATGGACAGTTGTCCAAGTATGTCTCATCCGCAATAGGTAGGACAAATTCTATCTACCAGTAATCTCAATCATAGCGAAGTGATGGAAGATATCATTGACACTGTATTCAAAAAGCATGTACTGAGTAAATATCTGCTCACTGGTGCTCGGTTTGGATTATGCTAAGACAACTCAGTTCCCAAAGAATTCTGGGGAGAGATGGGGAGGCGGATAGAAGATAGATAAAGGAGAAGATAGGTGGAGAGGAGACAGACAGGTTAAAGAGGCAGGGTTGGAACCAGTAAAGGTGAATGTAGGTGGGGATTTAGGGAGGGGAGAGGTCAGCCAAGGGAGGACAGACAGGTCAAGGAGGATAGATGAGATTAATGGGTAGGAGATAGGGGTGGGGCTTGAGGTGGGAGGAATGATTAGGGAGGTGGGGATGAGCTGGACTGGTTTTGGGATGCGGTCGGGGAGGGGAGATTTTTGAAGCTTGTGAAGTCCACATTGATACCCTTGGGCTGCAGGGTTCCCAAGCAAATTATGAGATGCTGTTCCTGCAGCTTTCGGGTGGCGTCATTGTGGCAATGCAGGAGGCCCAGGATGGACATGTTGTCCAAGGAGTGGGAGGAGGAGTTGAAATGGTTCACGACTGGGAGGTTTAGTTGTTTGTTGTGAACTGAGTGTAAGTGCTCTGCAAAGCAGCCCCCAAGCCTCCGCTTGGTTTCTGTGAAGTAGAGGAGGCCACAACGGGAACAGTGGGTACAGTATATCACATTAGCAGATGTGCAGGTGAACATCTGTTTCATGTGGAAAGTCTTCTTGGGGCCTGGGATGGGGGTGAGGGGGGAGGCGTAGGGGCAGGTATTTAATACAGTATACCACCTACTGCTTGGCCTGCTGAGTTCATCCAGGTCCACACCGTGTTATTCAGATTCTATAGCATCGGCAGTTCTTACTATGTCTCTCCAAAATAATTATAGTCTCTTTGCAAGCATAGACAAAAAGTTGAATTTCAAAGAAGAGTGAGGATGCCTTTGACATCAAAGCAATAATTGATTGACGATGCCATCAGAGCCTCTAAAATTTATGAAAATCTTCAGGAAATTCTTGGAGTCAGTTCTAGCATGAAGGAGATATTTATTGTTGTAATGCAATAATCTGAGCTTCCTTAACATCGCTGCCAAATTCTTCAGGGTGGTGTTGTTAGCACAACCATCTCCAGATAGTACCTTAGTTATATTCTCTCCAACGTAAGTGTTGGAGGCAAGGAGCCCTTGTAGCAGTTAAGAAGTATTTCAATATATATTTACGATGCCAAGGCATACAAGGCTCTGCTCCAAGTTCTGAAAAATTGGATTAGAATAATTGGGTGGTTGTTTTTGACCATCACAGATTATATGACGCTCAAGGCCTTTTACTGTACTAGTGACCTCTGAGTTTATAAGGTTTGAAATGTGGATATTTGCTGATGATTGAATCTGAATGTAGTGACATTACAACTCCATGGAATCTCAAACAACCCATGCTTGCCTGCAGCAAGACTGAAGTGTTCAGGCTTTAGCTGATAGGTATTAAGTAGCATTGCTTGGCATTTGCGTGACAGGAATGAATATATCTGCAAGAGAAAACCTAACCATTGTCTTTACACACAGCACCACTAATTTCCCCCACCATTAGCCTTTGGTGGGGTTTTCATAGACCAGAAACTTAATTGAATGAGCTGAAAAAGTATGACTATAAGAGAAGGTCAGAAGCTTAGAAGTCTGTGGCACATAACTCACCAGACTTCTCAAAACTTGTCCACTGTCCTGCAAAGTACAGGTCAGGACTGTGATGGAACAGTCTACGCTTACCTACATGAGTGCAACTGCAACAACACTTGAGACATTGAGTACAACTGTTCAGGAAGGTAACTTGTTTGATCAGCACCCCGTTCATTTTGCAATATTTGGGTTAACCACTTATTAGCGGCAGCAGTGTTGACCTCTACAAGTTTCCTTCGGCAGTATCTTTCAGACCTGTGACTTCCACTGACCAGGGCAAAGGCAGCAAGTGGATGGCGACACCATCCTCTGAAAGTTATCGTTCAGTTTGAATGGCTTAATGGGATATGGGTATAGGGTTCATCTTGAACTTTATTATTTCTGGGTCAAACTCTGTAAGAGTACCTTGTTCTGTGTGATTGCAAATGCCACATAGAATAGAGCGGTTTGAGAATGTTACACACCACCGCCACATTAGTTGTCAATACATAGAACAAGTAGCCATAGGAGTCTAACTAGAAAATCATCTTACATAATGTTTAGGAGCTAGCTGTGCCTAATTTGGCTGTCATGTTTGCCTACATATGATAGCGAGCCTTCAAAATGATTTGTAACTTGCAGTATTCTGAGATTATGAAAAGTACTGTATAAATCTGAGTTTATTTTTCAAAATATTGCGGTCATGTTGATGTCCCAAAGTCAATATTACAGGTATAGTTTTACATAGCATGCATTGTGTATTAAACTGTTGTTATCATTGATTAACTGATTGCTTAACTCTTTATCTGGGTAGTCTTATCGAAACATAATGTACTGACAGGATTGACGTGATTGATGCTGAGGAGATGTTTCCACATGTGGGGAAGTCATGAAATAGGGGATGTATTTGAAAAATAGGGAGACCTGCATTTAAAACTGAAATGCTAAGGAATTCTCTATTCCAGAGAGTTGTGGAGGCTAGATTACTGGAAGTATTTAATGAGGAGATAAATTTTTGAAAAACCAGCGAGTTGAAGGCTATGATGATTGACCTGAGAAAAGAATTGAATTGAAGCCTGGGGCAGATAAACCATGATCTTAGAGTCATAGTCATACACCACAGAAACAGACCCATTGGCCCAACTCATCCATGCTGACCAGGCTTCATAGAATCATAAATCCCTATAGAGTGGAAACAGGTCATTTGGTGCAACAGGCCCGCGGTGATCCTCCAAAGAGCATCCCACCCAGATTCACCCCTCTACCCTATTCCTGTAACCCTGCATTTCCAGTGGCTTATCCACCTAACTTACACGTTCCTGATCACTGTGGTCAATTTATCATGGCAAATCCACCTAATCTACGCATCTTTGGACTGTGGGAGGAAACCGGAGGACCCAGAGGAAACCCCTGCAGACACCAGGAGAACGTGCAAACGCCACACAGACGGTTGCCTGAGATTGGACTTGAACCTGAGTCCCTGGCACTGTGAGACAACAGTGCTAACTACTGAGCCACTGTGGTGCCCATATGCCTACATTTGGCTGATATCCCATTAAGCCATTCATATCATGTACCTATCTAAATGTTTTTTAAATGTTGTAACTGTACTTGTCTACCACTTCCTCTGGCAACTGTATGAAAAAGGGAAAAAAAACGTTATCCCTCAGATCAGTTTTAAATCTTTCCACTCTCACCAGAAATCAATGTCCTCCTACCCTGGGGAAAATTTCCTTGGCTATTCACTTTATCCAAGTCCCACATGATGTTATAAACCTCTATAAGGTCACCCCCTTGGCCTCCTATTCCCCAGGGCTGAAAGCCTCAGTCCATCCAGTCCTTCTATGTAACCCAAACCTTCCAGTCTCAGTAATATCCTTGTAAATCTCTTTGCATCCTACTTCTGCTCCTATTTCTTATGCACTGTACTGTGTATTCTTAAACCATCTGCAGTGCCTCACCTGTTCTGAAACAAATAAGAGTTTAAGGCTAAAAAAGACCATAGTTTAATATCATTTGCCTTTTCTACTGCTAAGTGGAAGCAAGAATCAAATTCACATTTTGGGCCCAATGATCCTTCTACAGAATACATGTTCTGAGAAGGATGATTGGGCCTGAAATGTTAACTCTGTGTTTTCTTCATTGATGCTGTCGGACTTTGAGTTTCTCCCATAATAGCTGTTTTTGTTTTGGATTTCCAGTATCTGCAATTCGGTTTTCTTTTGCTTAGAATCAACAATATGCTTCTCTTAAATGTTTGTCTAATTTAATCTAAACTGATCTAAGCTATTTGCTTCTACAGCCTGCTTTTAATGCACTTTCTCATGTTTGTTTGAACTTATCGCCCTTTTGTCTGTATCCCTTTGTTTGGACTTGTACAATGAAATATTCCTGACTAATGCTACATCTGCAACTCCTATCAATTTGAACATCACCTTTATATTCTGCTTCAGTTGTTTCCTAGCTGTTCAAATTCATTCTTTATTTCTTGATTTATCGTGTCAAGAGGTGGCCAGTGCTGTACAGAAGTTTGAATAAAACTCTGTATGATGGCAGGATAACCTTCTTCAATTGGCAAACATTCTGTTTCTTACAGGTCAGAACCTTTTGTTTACTTTCCTAAAGGCAGCCAGACTTTTAATTGATGAGAGAAATTGGTCAGTGCTGAGTTCTGGCCCCTTACCCTAACTGGTAGTTGTCAGTATTTTTCCAGTAAACTAATTAATTAATATGCTTATTTTCATATGTTTAAATGTTGCTCCATTGAACTGCCCTTGCCAATTCTCAGGCCAATTGTGAAATGCAATTTAGATTATTTGAATTGCCAGAAATGAACAGTTTCCTCATAAGACATATGTGAATATCATTATGAAAGTGCTTAGCCAAGGTTTCTTGAGAAAAGAGAATGAAGGTCCCTCAACAGCTGAGAAGAAAAATGCCAGTTTAACTGGCCAAATAGCAGCCCTTGATTAGAACTGTTCAGACAGTTTCTGTGGCCAAAAAAAGCTTTTGAAATTGTTGTTCATTTCTAGCTTTAATTGCCGAATTTTGTTCTGCAGGTTTTGAAAAGTATGCATGTTGTGAATCAGCTGGATAGTAACAATGCTGTGATTATTTTCACGATTGCTAAAGCCTGCAAAAGGGATAAATTAACCAAGAACCGCTATTTAATTTGGTGACTCCTGCTGAAAGTGAATATTTGTAATTGTTGGACAAGGGCAGGATTGGCTCAGTTATAGTTTCCCCCATTGGCCAAAATAGCAGACTAACTCACTTCTTTGCCTCAATATGCAGAAGAGGAGAACTTTGATGAAGTTGCTGGTGTTGTCTTTCTCTATTTTAGAATAGAATATATACAGTGTGGAAACAGGGCATTCAGCCCAACAAGTCCATAATGATTCTCCAGAGAGCCTCCCAGCCGGATCCACCCACCTACCGTATCCCTGCATGTCCCATGGCTAATCCACCTAACCTACACATCCGTGGACACTATAGGCAATTTAGCATGGCTAAACCACCTAAACTGCACATCTTTGGATTGTGGGAGGAAACCAGAGCACCCAGAGGAAATCCACGCAGACTTGGGAAGAATGTGCAGATTTTGCACAGACAGTCACCCAAGGCTGGGATCAAAGTTGGGTTCCTGCTGTGAGGCAGCAGTGCTAACCACTGAGCCACTTTGCCACTCCAGCATGACTTGCCACCTTCAGAAGAGGTGGAAGGGCAAAAAAAGCAGGAAATGGATTGACAAATGAATTTGCTATTGAGACAAATTTTTGTATCATTTCAGATGTAAAACTTGGAGTGTATTTACAGTGATCCCACTCTCATTGAGTTGAACTCAAAATTGTTTGCATCAAAAAGAAAGTGACTATATAATTTGAGAGTTTGGTGTTTATCTAACTCTCCTGCTTGCTAAGGCCAAGAGGCTACCTTCACTGTTTTGACTTGTCATATCACTCCACTTTGTGCCCTGCAGATCTCCAGTAAACTTTTGAAATCTTCTGCAAAATGAAAGAAAATTAGTGCAGATGCTGGATACCGGAAATAAATATAGAAAGTGCTGGAAACGCTCACTGTCTTGAGGCAGAGAAAGAGTGGTCATGTTTGGATTTTTTTTTTAAATGCTAGAAAGTGGATGGGAGTGTGTACTTTTTACAAACACTGAAATATGGCTCTAAGCACAATACTGGATTTGATGGAAATCAAAGAATAACAGAAAATAGTGGAAAAGTTCAGCAGCTCAGACAGCATCAGTAGAGAAGTTGATGGAAGCTCATAAACCTGTAATATTCTGTGCCGACAAATGCCTAGTGTTTCCAGCAATTTGTATTTGCATTACCAAACAGTAGGTGTTTAGGCAGTGAAACCCGTATACATACAGAATGTCCTTGTGTGCAAACCACTGTCAATTATGTCTTGCACAACAGCTATGTGCTAATTATGGAATACATTGCACAGATATTCTTGAGACTAGCAGTTTTGTTTCATAGTAGCCTGCCATTCCAGAAAAAAACTAATTGAAGGTCTAGCACACGCATCTTTGGATGCAAAAGCTATTATTTGCATATAATTTAAGTCAACTGTAAGTAGAGGGCATTTAAGATTTACCGACTGAGAAGTGAATTTGATCTTAATGTCATGTGCTGCAGTTTTTACTTTGATTGTGTTTTAAGTTTGCATTGCATGACAGCAGCATCTGAACACTATCTGCCTGTTAATATATTGCTGAAACAAACAGTTGGCAACCAAGTGCAAAAATAATAGACCTATGAAGGAAAGGTGTCTCTGATCATGTTACCACAATACATGATTTATTTTCAGTGATTTGAATGCATGAAACTGCCTCAATTTCCACTCTTCATGACTCATAACAGACCAACTTCCTGCAGGAGTACCTTTTCAGGTTGGAGGTTGAAAGAATTCAGTGCATGGCAGCCAGGCTCAGACTTGGAACAAGATTTTATTGTGATCCACTTGACACAGCTCTTTTAAACCTTTTCAAGTCAGTTAATTGGGATGTCTTTAGACTTGTGGCAGTGAAAAGTAGGCTACAAACTGCAGCTTGCCTCCTCTGATCCAGTGACAATGATAATGGGTTTGAAAGTAGTCATCAGGGTACTAACTGCAACTCCATTTGCGAGTGCTGATTTGCTGATCATTAATCTTAGCGGGGGAACAGCTCCTAACTGTTGAACATCTTGTATTAAGATTCTTAATTTTTAAAATATTTTGTGTGTAACTTGTATAATAGTGTTAACGGGTACCATTTGAGTTGTGAGATCTTAATTCAGCATAATTAGTTTTGATTTTGGAGCGTTCTAATTTACCACAAGTAGTGCTGATTCATTTGAATGCTTTCGTGTATTGGCATAATTTCAGATTTTGTTTGTATAATTAGGATTTCTTTATGAAAACTTGACTTACTGTTGGAAGCTTAGTAATCCTTGGCTGAGCCAGTTTCCTCTTTGTGACACAGGCAAAGAATAACCTTTCAATGCTTGAAGTGATTTACAATTTGTAAAAACTCACAAGTATGTGGATGGAAATTCCTAGAAAATCAGGAATAGCCTACACCTTGTTTATTAGCTTGCAGTCTGTCTTTGACTTAGAATTAGAGTCATTAAAATTTTGATAATATATTCATTGCTTATCTTTTACCTACCCTACTTCATTAATGGCATTATTGGTAGAGGCATCCTACCATTTGCAAGAAGTGAACAAATGTAAGGGGACAGAGGAACATATTGGTGGATGTTGGCGGTGTTAACGTGAAGGAGCAGTAGATGATTGATAGAGGATTATCCACTTGCCAACTTTTGAGTTGTTGGAAAGGGTGAGCCATCAATCACATCACAACTAGAGTAGTTTAAGAGGCATCTAGATTGATGTGAAGGGAGCTGGAATGGGAGTGTACTCAACCTGTAAATGTATGTTTTACACCTTGTCAAGTTATGGAGTGATTCAAGACATTGAACAATGTCTCACCAAGTTTTTACGATGTATGACATGGGCAGCAGTTAACATTTGCAATCCTGGAACTGGAGACCCTGAATCCAGAGGTTTATAGTCTGAAACAGTGAGAATATGTGGTTTTGTGATGAACAGAATGATGGCCAGAACAAGATGAAAAGACTACTGCTTGTACTGTTCCTATGGACTGAAGGTAAAGTTGTCATGCTTTTACCAGACTGTAGTGCTACTCGTTAGAGATTCGACTGGTGGTTTAACCTGAAGTCATCATGCTTCAGTTGAAGGGAGACATTGAGAAGGCAAATCATTCATGGTAACCTTACCTGGTCCAGAAATAGAATTCACACTACTGGCATCACTTTGAGTGATCAGATCCAACCATTACTTTACTACCATTTCTCTTGACTTCTGCAGTACCCCCTTGTTGGGGCAGCACAGTGGCTCAGTGGCTAGCACTGCCTCACAGCGCCAGGGTTCCCAAACATGGGAGACGGTCTGTGTGCAGTTTGTACATTCTCCCAGTGTCTGCGTGAGTTTCTTCCAGTGCTCTGGTTTCCTCCCACAGTCCAGAGATGTGCAGGCTGAGTGGATTGGCCATGCTAAATTGCCCATAGTGTTCAAGGCAGTGTAAATTAGGTGGATTAACTATGGGAAATGTGGGGTTACAGGGAATGGATAAGAGATGGGACAGTGTGAACGTTTTGGGACAAATGGCCTGTTTCTACACTGTAGAGATGCTATGGATTGCTTCTCTGACGTTTTAGTCCTGAATGAGATGAAATTTCTTTCAGTTAAAAGTTAGGGTACATTTTCCATTGCTATCTCATCAGTTCTTGGTTGCAGCCTCTACCAAACTAATCAGGTGTGCAACAGTGGTTATAATGAGCTGAGACTTTCACCTATCTAATATCACACGTCTTTACTTCAGATGGATTCGAGGCAGTATTTTCCAGATCGTGCATGTTCTGTCCAAACTCACCTACCGAATGTTCTCCATCTCTGAGTCTTCTTTGGTCTGATACAAATTAACTCCTGCATGAGCCTTGGATATAAGCTGTCCCCGTGTTTAGGTTGCACAAACTAGCCTTGACCCTGATTTGAACATGGCACCATTCTTAAAATGTTATTTTAAAGATTATTAAATCTTATTTGCATCTTTCAGAAATCTGATCACCATTCTGCTGTCCCATTTTTGATTCATTGCTATAAAATGCTCATTTCACCAAACCTTGGCCTATGGACAGATTCGCTGCAGTAGTTATACTCCATCTCAACTTTTTCTAGGGAGCTCTAAATACAGAATTATTACCCTAAAAACTAGAGCTGAATGTTATTTTAACAATTGGTGAGCCTCAAGTCTTTTTAAATTGGGATAAACTGTTTCATGACGGCAGTTGCATACGTTATCATAACTGGAGTCGTATAATCTTCCAGGTAGCATTTGCTTGTCAAGACACCATCCTTTTCAACCATGAAGTATCTTTAAATTCTTGAAAGTAAAAATTCTCTGTATTAAGCAGCCAGATAAACGTACCATGACTTATGATCTTGGCAACTTCACTGAGACAACAGATTCTAGTTGAAGTGGGACCTGGTAGAGACAGCCACTGGCGAGTGAGAAAAGGAGTTTAAAGCAATTGTAAAGAAAAATCGCAATCATACTGGGGTATTGAGAAAATGAATCGAAGAAGTCCTTGAATTACACTAAGTTCTTGGACTTGCACGCAACGTTACTGATCCTGTCACCATGCTGAAAACCAAACTTTCAAGACAGTAACACTGATTTGGCATTGTGACCCACAACTTGGATTAGATGTTTCTTTAAATATAATTTCCGAATGCCTTGAAACCATTTTTCAAGTGCGTACAATATATACAGACATTAGTTTTAATCCTACCTTATTTGCCATACATTTTGCCCAGACAAAATGTGGAACTAACTGTTTAATGGTGAAAGATTAAATTTTCCATCTCTCTCATTTTTAACAGGTACAATAAGCTGAGCCGAGAAGTTCGAGAATTGGCACGCAAGATCCGAGACCTTAATGAGAAAGACTCCTTCCGAGTCAAGTGCACTAGCCGACTACTGGAAAAACTGTGAGTGCTTCCAACTCAATTAAAATAGAGCAAAAAGATACTAATTTCAACAGAAAATTTAAATCATGAATATATTTATTGTTTGAAACTGAATTTCATGCACTTTAGTTTGCTGAAGTTGTCCTATACGTTTTCCAGTTTCACATTGAATACTGAAGACTTAATATTTTTCTTCCCTCTTACACTTTTCCTTCTCCTCCAGTATCCTCATGATACTGAGACAAATTCGACTATTCCATTTGAAACAAAGATACTCCTGATAGACGTAAGATCTTAGTTGAGGCACATGCGTCACGTAACACGTATTCCACTGAATAGTCAAATGAGCTCATTCATCTCGTCTTTGAGCGGTTTTAGATTTTTTTAATTGTAAATTATCATGGCTTCCTTTCTCTTCATTAAGCAAGATAGTCTGAATGCAAACTTTAAATTTTTGATTTTGGACCGCAACTTGGTCTTGTGATTCCAAAGACCCGAAACTTGTAAAATAAAACGTCAAGACAACTTGGTTGATAATTGGATGTCATACCCCTCCAGAGAAAAAAAGAATAATGGTTCAATACGTAACTTAAGCGAGCGCTTCATTCACCATCTGAAAGGAGTGTTAAACTGAAGTCTTATCTGGTCTGTTTAGACGGATACTGTAAGAATAGCTGTAATAAGACTGTAAAATGTGAGAGCTTAATTAGGCCATTCAGCCCAAAAATTCTCTTCCATTATTTGATCATGCTTGGTATGTTTTCCAATCCCATTCTCCTGCCTTCTCCCCATAAAGCTTTATTCCCTTACAAATCAAGAACCTATCCATCTCTGTTCTAAATACACTCGATGGCTTGCCCTTCGTAGCCCTCTGTGGCATTGAGTTCCACAGATTAACCACCTCTGTCTGAAAAATCTCTCCTTATCTCAGTTCTAAAGGGTTGTCACTTCATGCTAAGGCCTTACCTTGGGTCCTCATCTGTCCTACTAGTGAAAACATGTTCTCCACATCCACTCTACCCAGCCCTCTCAGTAGTCTCTAAGTTTCAATGAGATCCCCTCATCCTTCTAAACTCCATTTTGTACAGATCCCCAGAGTCCTCAACCTTCACGTGACAAGCCTTTCATCCCCGGGATCATTCTTGTCAACTTCCTTTTGGGGCCCATCGAGAGCCAGCACATCCTGCCTTAGATATGGGGCCCAAAACTGCTCACAATGTTCCAAATGTGGTCTCATCAGAGCTTTATACAGCCTCGACAGTACATTTTGGTCTTGTATTCTAGCCCTCTTAACATGATTGCTAACAATGCGTTTGCCTTCTTAACTGCCAGCTGAACCTGTGTATTAACCTGAAGAGAATCCTGAAGTGGGACTCCCTTTGAGCTTCAAGTTTTGGAAGACTTTCCCCATTTAGAAAATAGTTTACACCTCTATTCCTCCTTTGAAAGTGCATAACCTCATACTTTCCCACATTGTATTCCATCTGCCACTTCTTTTGTCGACTCTCTTGCCCTGTCCAAGTCCTCCTGCAGCCTCTACATTTTGTCTACACCACCTGTTCCTCCATTTATATTTGCATCATCTGCAAACCTAGCACAATGCCTTCAGTTCCTTCATCCACGTGGTTATTATATAATGATAATAGTTGTCTCAGTGCTGACTCCTGTGGAACTCCACTAGTCACCGGCTACCACCCTTTATCCCCACCCTTTGCCTTCTGCCAATCCGCCCATCCTCTATGCATGCCATATCTTTCCCCTTACACCATGGGCTCTTGTCTAGCAGATGTCTGTGCAGCACTTTGTCAAAAGCCTTATGGAAAAGTATGTGCAATTCTGGTCCCCCTACTTTAGGAAGGATGTTGTGGAACTTGAAAGGGTTTAGAAAAGGTTTTCAAGGATGTTACTGGGGTTGGAGGTTTGAAATATAGCTAGAGGCTGAATAGGCTGGGGCCATTTTCCCTGGAACATTTGAGGCTGAGGGGTGATGTTATAGAGGTTTATAAAATGAGGGGCAAGGATAGAGTAAATAGACAAAGTCTTTTCCCTGGGCTGTGGGAGTAAAAAATTAGAGGGCATAGGTTGAAAGTGAGAGGGGAAAGATTTAAAAGGGACCTTAGGGGCAACCTTTTTACTCAGATGGTGGTGTGTGTATGGAATGAGCTGGACAAGGAAGTGGTGGAAGCTGGTACAGTGACAACATTTAGAAGGCATCTGGATGGGTATCTGAACAGAAAGAGTTTAGAAAGAGATGGGCCAAATGCTGGCAAATGGGATAATGTCTGTGTGGGTCTGTACCCCAGTGAGCGTCAGTGTGTGTGTGGGACTGTACCCCAGTGAGAGTCAGTGGGTGTGGGGGACTGTACTCCCAATGCTGCTTGCTTGTCAGACAAACCTCTGCACCAAAAGTGGTGATTTCCAAATAATTTTAGAGACTGATTATGATTGTTGAGGTTTTCGAGATCTTATAACTAGTTAAAAATTTAATACAAAAAATTGTTGCTGTCATATTACTTACTTGCAACTTCTAACAAATGTTGGCACATTAGTTAAGTTTGTTTTTACCACATTCAGGCAGGTTCAACTGTTACCTCTTGCACTCCTGGTCAATGTGCTCCATTGAGGTGTGTCCCTTGGTTATTAATGCAGCCCTGAATTTTTTTTGTTCTAAGTTTCCAAATTTTATTTTTTAGCTGATGATTCTTTGCTTCCATGTCATTATCCAGACTGCCAGGTGGCGAAGCATGCTCTTTATAAGGATTTATCGTTGACCTGACAAAGTTTGTCTGTGTCAGTAGGTTCACAAGTGACTCCCCAATTAATGCCCAATACCTGCATACAATTAATCCCAATTAATATAAATTAATAAGGTTGAAGATATGACTACCAATGATTTTAAAACCAAAGGTGTGTGAGAGAGGACAGTTGGAGGAATGCAGCTTTCTTGGACAGATGCAGAGTTCAGGATGGGGAGGGTATAGGCTGAGGCAACGCACAGGATTGAAAACGAGGATGATAATTTTCAAGTCAAGGCTTTGTTTAACTGGGAACCAATGTAGTTCTCGTGCTTATTGGGTAATGGCATATGTTGCAATTTAGGATATAGGTAGCAGACTATTTGTATGACTTTTAAGTTAATGGATAATGTAAAATGGGAGACTTGCCAGGATTGTATTAGAATGGTCTAAATGTGACAAATGCGTGGATGAGGATTCCACTAACTGGTTCTCATAGGGTGGAGTTGGGTGATGAAACAGAGATGGAAAAGTTTTTAAAATGAAAACCAAGGGCAGTCGAGATTACCTGGCTCTAGGGAGCCTTCTGGTGCCACCTGCATCTGAAATCCTTTTAGATTTCCAAAATGATGATCTCTATGTCGTTTTTATGCTTTGTGGTTAGAAAATCTGATTAACCAAATCCAGGCAACTTGCATTTGAACTCTCCTTGCTCGTTTGTCTTGTTTTAAATTCATAAATCTGTCAGGGGCTGTTAATAATAAAATTACAGCATCTCATTAAAAATACCATGGTCTGTGTTTAAAATCTTCAGATTAAAGTCGAGTGAAAGATTGACGGAAACACTGATTTATAACTTTCACATGGGAATTGTGAGCCTCAAATGGATGTGCTAAAGTCTCACACAAAAATCAATAACTTTAAAGTTATATAAAGCCCATGCAGTTTTAAAAAACAATCATTTATTAGTATTTTTATATAGGAATCATAAATATCGCTCCACTTTACGGTGATAAAAGTTGTGATCCCTAATGTTGTTTGACTGATTACTCCCTGGTTTACTTCATATGAACTTTGTGGAACTAATTAATCTTTTAATAATTAACAGTGGTTTTTATCCTGTTTTTGAATAAAATAATATTTTTAAATATTGTGTTCTCTTGGCACAGTGATATTACTTTTGCCTCTCAGTCAGAGTGTTGTATATTTCAGTCACACTTTAGGGCCTGAGTATGTTATCTAGGCAGACTAAGTATTGCATTAATGGAAAAATGTTGCATAGACAGAGGATCTGTCTAATGAATGTTTGTCCGGCTAGGCAGATGTAGAAGTAAGGTAGCACCATTCAAAGAATGGGGAGTTTTCATGATGTCCTGACGAATGCTTATTCCTCAACGGGCACCACCAAAAACATTGAGCAAGTCATTCAGTTTATTTGCAACTCAGTACCAGAATGGCTGCTGAATTTGCTTCCACAACAGTTAGCATACTTGGACAATAATTCATTGTCCATGTAAAATATTTGGGACATCAAGGCAGGTTTACATGCAAGCTACTCCTTTCAACTAAATCTTAAATGGTAAATGCATACCTTATAAGTATTTTAACTCAACCTGTTTGGGTATATCATGACTCATATCTGGGTTGGGGGGACACTTTCTGGCCCAGAGGTAGGAACACAGCCACTTCATCACAAAAGTCCTAATGCATGCCCTATAAACTCATCATAAAAACTGCTGTTCCATTGTCACCTTGTTACCTAAAACCATCCCGAATTCGGGACCAATTAAAAATGGTGGAATTATGAATTTGCCATTTTCCTTGCTTAATGACACAATTTTAGTGCACTTTCTGGTATTTCTACTCTAAATCACTTGGGTGTTTATCATCTCTTGTCTTCAGTCAGCCAACCTTGTTCCTAAACTTCATTTGTCTGACTCCACCCGATGTAATGTATCTTTTAGATGTTTTGTTGTGTTTTAGAATGTGGACAAATACATTTCTGTGAGAATTTGCTGCTGAATAATGGCTGGACAGAAAGGGAAAATGTATCACATTTTATAGTGTGGCTGTCTCTCACTAGTGTGGTTATACATCAGTCAAGTTGTGTAATTTGCACATGTCACATATACCCCTGAACATACATCAATCTTTCTCTATCCTTTCTGACAGGCTGTCTTTGGGTTGTGATCTGTATTTTGCTATTAACAGTAATGCGGATAAAATGAGAGAGCAAGCCTGGCTCAGTCTTCTTTACAGCTTTGAAGCTGTTGTGTGAGAATGTTATTTCTATTTTGTGGAATTTGAACAAAAAGCGTTGTTAACTATTGTTGGTTATCTTGAATTCTTCCCATTTAAGTGATGTAAACATTTAATTCTTTGCATTCTGAAGGCACTTCATAGTTTATGATTTGATTTTATGATTACCTTTTATATGGTGAAACTTTGTGCTAGAATTTAAATTCTACAGTTTTAAAGACTGTGATGCTTTTTTTCATAAATGGGGCAGAAAAATGGAAGAGAGGTGCATAAAATTTCTCCATCTTAAGTGTGGTGTTCTGTTGTACTGTTTCTTAACTTACTAAAAAGCACAGACATTTTAAGCTGTAAAAACGTTTTTTAGTGGTTCCATCACCAGCACTATAGATGTACTTAGACGATATGAACTGTAGTAGGTTTAGGAACGGCTCACTGTCACCACCTCAAGAACAATTGAGTTTGATTAATAAATGTTGTCTTTGCACTTTCCATGTGCAAAAAGACCCACAGTCCTGCACCCTTAACCACCTGCCTTTGGCATCATCGGTCCTTGTGCCACCCACTGTGATCCAGGGCTGCATTGTCTGGGCAGATCTTGGAACTCAATCTGTGATTTGTGCTGAGTTAACTTGTGTGCCTTTTTGCTTTACATAGTCATACAACACAGAAAAGGCCCCTACGGACCAACTTACCCATGCCAACCAAGTTGCCCAAATTAAGCTATTCCCAGTTGCCTGCCTTTGGCCCATATTTCTCTAAAACTTTCGTATTTATGTACCTTTTTTGTTTTGATATGTCGTTAAAATGTAACTGTATGTGCATCTGCCACTTCGTCTGGCAGTTCATTCCACATATGAACCACCCTCTGTGAAAACGTTACCCTTCAGGTCCCTTTTAAATCTTTTTCCTCTCACCTTAAAAATATGCCCCCTAATTTTGAACCTCTCTACCCTAGGGTAAAGACTTTTGCTATTCACCTTATCTATGTACCTCGTGAATTTGTAAACCTCAAGAAAACATCCCTCCAACATCCTACACTCTAGTGAAAAATAGTTTCTCCTTATAACTTAAATCTTCGAGGCCCGGCAACATCCCAGTATGTCTTCTGAACCCTTTCCAATTTCATAAAGGCCTTCCGACAGCAGTGTTTTGTCTTGCTGTCATCTCTGTGTTAGGGAGGGGAAACTGTTTGACATAACATTTGAATTTCTGTTTTTTATTTCATTTCTTTTTAAAGATGACGTAGCATTCGTACCTGAGCCTCACTAAATTTCAGAATGAAAATTAAGAGTCAATTAGTTTGTTTGATCATATGAAAATTTTGTTTGTCAAGAAACTTATTCAATGGAAGAGTTATTTTGCTTTGTGCATGTTGAATCTCATGCTTTAAAAGACCTGGGTATCACTGCTTCAGCGAACAAGGAAATAGTTTTGCTGCTCGTTATCGTATATCTCGATAACAAGTGATTGTACAGTGAGTGTTATATGAAACTAGAGATCTTCACTTCAGTTGCCTTAATTTGTCTGAAATAAAGACCATGTTGCAAGTATTTGGAATTCTCATCATCAGTATTTAATACTTGTCCTGCAACTGTTGAATCCAGAAGAGTTGCTTCTTAGGAGGTTGCAAGCTAAGTTTTCTTAACGATAGAGAGTGGTGTGATTTGTAATGATGTCATTCTTAGCATGAAGCAGGGACTACATTTCAAAAGCACTTCGTTGATCATAGAAATAATTACTATTGCTGCCTTTACTCTTTCTTTCGTGATTCACAAATATTCTCCAGGTGAGACTTATTAAATTTTGGGAATAAATCATCAATTTGGGTTGTGTTAGTTCATGACAAAAACGGAGATGAGTTGGCAAAACTCAGTGGAAAAATTAACTCTGCTTTCTTCCCATGATGCTGCCAGACCTGCTGAGTATCACCAGCTATTCCTATTTTTGTTTCAGACCTCCAGCACCTGAGTTTTTTGTTTTATTTTGTGTTAATTCATATTTGGCAGAGACTGTATTGGACTGTCTAAGAATATAATTTATTTATCTTGTCCTCTTTTGGGTTATTACATTTTCTCTGATTATAATGTGAGCCAATTGTAGTATTGTCCGCAAGATCTCTTGAAAGGACCAAATAAAAATTAGCTTCTGATCAAAACCTTTTGCCTACATACAACATTGCAACTTTTGACTCTGCTTCGTATTAGCAATAAAGCTTTTTGTTTTCCTCAAGAAACGAGAACTTAACTAACTTGTACAGTTAGATTAACCATGATATAAATCCCTGTGGAAGTCTGAGACATTGAAGACTGTGAAGGTGCCAACATCATCACTCTCGGCCACCTAACTCAAATTGCAGGCTTCAGCTTTTAGAGGTTACGATTGCAAGTAAGACTAGCCATTCACTGAGAACACCAAGATTTGCTTTTCATAAACCTCACCTTAAGTATTGTTGGAAAATTAGTAAACATAACAAATGGTAAGTGAATTTTAAATGCAGTGAAAATAGCCAGATTTCACTTGCAGCAGGAATGCCTTGTCTCAAGGTGAGCAGGGCCAGGCGTGATTTCTGTAGATTGGTTCTGAGCGTTTTTTTTTGGAATACCTGTTACTGCTGAAAGTGATAAAACTGTTCACTTTTTTAAATGTACCATAAGTCTATTTAGTTTCCACTGTGAATTAATGATTGACTTGAAGAAGGATGCAGTCACATCTGCTGCCAGTTAAATTGTGGCGGAAGAATTGTTAACCCATTCACCAGTTGGAAAACGTGCACTGAGAAATGGAAGACTCTAGACATTCTGCTGATGTGAAGTTGTTACTCTTTTACAGAAGTCCAGTACAATGTGGATAATGATTGTACATTGGCTTCAAGTCAGAATGATGACCAAATTGCTCCAGATGACTTGATTACCTGTATTCCCATGATTGACAATGTCAAACATTATTTCATTTACTTTAAAAGTACTTTGTGGTTTGATACAGTAAAATTGTGTTTTGAGCTTAAAGCTGTTATTCTCACGAGAAACATTCAGCTCTGATTTGGGTGTTGATTCTGCTATTGTCAGTAGAGGCCAATTCTGTATTGTACCCTGTGAATTGATTTTGGAGTTGTTAGGAAGTTGACAGATGTTTTGTAGAAGAAGTGATGAGAGATTTCTGGTGGATTAATGCGATCAATACTGGGTACAAAGCTTATTATGAATGATGGCAATTTCCAAAATGGCTGTGGGGCCAAATTGTCCCATTATTTGTTCAGGAATTCTTTTCAATTGGGCATAACATTTTTGGCATTCAAACATAGGTAATAGTGTTACTTACTACTTGATTATATTACGATCTTAAATGGTGACAATTCTGTACAAGTCAGATCCTGGCTTTAGGCCCAAATGAGATAGTAAGAACTGCTGATGTTGGAGTCAGAGTGTCACAGTGTGGAGCTGGAGGAACACAGCAGGCCAGGCAGCATCAGAGAAACAGGAAAACTGATGTTTCAGGTTGGAACCATTTTTCAGAAATGGGGGAGGGGTAGAGGGCTTTGAAATAAATAGAAAGAGGAGGGTGAGGTTGGGGAAGGTGGGTGGGGTGGTGATAGGTGAGTGCAGGTAGGTAGCGGTGGGTGTTGGTCAGTGAGGTGGGAGGAGCAGTTAGGTGGGAGAGAAGACTTGACAGGTCAAGGAGGCAGGGATGAGAGAGAGGGTTGGTCAGGGGATGAAGTGGGGGTGGGGAAATTTTGAAGCTAGTTAAATTCACATTGAGACTGTTGGGTTGTAGTCTCCAAAGTGGAAAATGAGGTGCTGCTCCTCCAGTTTCTGCGTGGTGTTGTGGTGGTGGCCCAGGATGGAGATGCCCTCCAGGAAGTAGGAGGGGGAGTTGAAGTTGTTCACGGCTGGAAGGTTTTGTTGTTTGTCGTGAGCCGAGCGCAGGTGCTCGACAAAGCAGTCTCCGAGCCTCTGCTTGGTCTCACCGATTATAGAGGGGACCACGTTGGGAGCAGCGAATGCAGTAGACCACATTACTGGATGTGCTAGTGAACATCTGTCTGATGTGGAATTTTTTTTGGGTCCTTGGATGGAGTTGAGGTAGGAGGTACAGGGGCATTTTTGCAGATGGCTTAACATTGTCATCAGTCATTGAAAATATTTGCAAGATGTTGCCCATGTAGTTTGAACAAAATACAATAAATGTATTACACACAAGGAGAATGTGAACTGTTTTACACTGTACAAAACTCATTGCAACGATCCTATTACAAATACCAGAAATAACGATTCAACCTTTGCATTCCCAACAACAACTTTTTTTATAGGATTACCCTCATTCCACTAAAAAGTTCTTTGCTGAGTGACCATGGCTGCAAATGATTTATTTTTGGTAAACTGGTTTACACAATCGCAACTGTGCCTATCAGGACAATGAACATTAAGAGCCGAGAATCTTTTGATGTTACAGCAATTTTTTCAAATGAGATGAAATGTCATTCAACTCCATTCTCTGTAAAATTAGACCGAGCACAGACATTGAGTTCAGTCAAATTCCTCGTTAGAATTAGAGTCTTGCGCTAAGCTGCTTGGACTTCAGTCTTAATGTATTGTAATTTTTTCTTGACAAAAACTATGTTGTTTGATTTCCCTGTTTGGATTTCAAACTTCTAAAATTTAGTTTCTCTTTCCAAATCTCTCCCTCTCCCTCTTCTTGCTTGCCAGTTTAAACTTTCTCATTTCCATCTCTTTCCACTTTTCTTTATTTCCTTTCCCTTTTTCTTCCAATTCAAGATTTTTCATTTTGCTTTTGACTTTCCGTCTAATTCAATTTTTAAAATTTCTAAATGTATTTCCTCTAATTCTAGCAGTGGAAATTCAATTTCAGGCTTCCTTCCTTTTGATTCCACATTCTAATAAATATTAGCAGCTCCTCCTTATGAAACCCTACTTTTATATCCAGTTACCATTTATTAGATAACTTCTCAAAGCCTTTATCAGAAATTACAAAGAATCTTCTGTTCCATCTTCTACATCCAAAAACATTTTGGCAATTGTCAAAAGAATTTGAAATGTCCATCCCTGTAATATATTCCATGATAACTGTTGTGTTTTTATGCTCAGTACCTCTACAACCAATTTTTAAAGATTTGCAGTTTGCTTCTAAGTTCAACTAAGTTTGATCTTGTCAACAGCCCTCACTTTATGATTCTGATTGATGGAAATTCTGAACAAGTCAGATCTCTCTGATGAAGGGTCTAGGCCCGAAACGTCAGCTTTTGTGTTCCTGAGATGCTGCTTGGCCTGCTGTGTTCATCCAGCCTCACATTTTATTATCTCAAAGTGAAATCTGGCTTGATATTCCCAAAGGTTTATTTTTGAAATTTGTTTATCTTATTTAGCATAGTGATGCATCATAGTGGTCAGTCACTCAACATATTCACAAAAGATTGCGACTGTACTTTTAACATAAAACATCAACGTTTGATATGCACACAGAATATAAGCCATTTTACAATGCACAAGAATTATTTGAAACATTATTAGTACAAATATCAGAAATGAAGAATCAACCCCTTTATTCTCGACAACAACCTTACAAACACTTAAATGTCAGTGAAGGGACCATCCTGCTTTAAAACTTGTTCAACGAGCACAGCTGTGCTTGGTTTGTTTATTGGCAAATCTTTATTCACTCAGTGCTATCTTCTTTAGTTGATGTGTCTTCCTGGTACGCCTAAACAAATTGCGAACACAACTTACTTTATTTCTTATCATACATTCCTTAAACTCCTGTTTCACAGCCTCCTGGTTTTGCAGCTTCTCTCTGTGGCATTAACCCATTCAAATTTCTTCTCTTCTATGTTGATTAGAGACAGCTAAACTGCATTGTTACTTTTATAGGTTTTTGTTTTCTCTCTGTTCAGCTGCTCATTGTAGGAAACCTGCAGACAACCTGATCTTCTGAATGGCTTTGAGTATTTGATTCCTCTCTTCTCTGTGTCATACCTTGCCAAGAACCTATGTTTTCATCTGAAACAGAAGCTTCATTTAGTGCTTGGAAGCAAATTTCCAAATAACCTAAGCCACTCTTAATATTCAAACATGAAACTAAAACTATTTATTTGGAGGGGGAAAACACGACATAGAAATAATTTGAAATTCGATTTGTGTGTAAGGTTCTATTCTCTTTAGAGAGAATATATAGCATGAACCTTCATCAGAATTAAAAGTATGCAGGACTCCTTATGGTATCAAAGGAGTCAAATCCCATCATGCTCCAATGAATCAGTGTGGAAAATCCTTTTGTACTTCGGTTACTGTCTTAGAGTGGCAGTTTGGAAAATAAAATGTAGGATTTCCGAACAGTAGAATTAGAGAAGCAGTAATGTTCAAGTTTTAGATGTTCCGTTGGTACAGATCTTTTTTTTTGTTCCATGTTAGCCTAATATAAAGCAACAATTTAGTTTGTGACTGGTATTTTATTGTATATTCACATTCAGTTGAATAAAATATCTTCTGGTTTATTGAAGCATACGTTTGGTAATATTGCCATGATTGTTCTGTGGTCAGTGTAGCAGAAACATTGTTCTACCATGGATTTGAAATAATTATAAACAAAAATAAAGTAGGCTGTTTCTATATGAATGTTTATTTTGATTTTGCTTCAAGTGTTTTTTAACGTCAATAAGTTATGAAGCCTGGATGTATTGTTGTAGTTTCGAACTTACTCGGGTCACAGAAATTTAAATAAACTGCTGTTATGATGCTGTTGTTTCATACTTTGAGGAAAGGAGGCCTGAGTCGAGCTGTACTGTTGCTGTGAGCAACTTGTTCCATAATTGTCACAGAGGTAGCAGGAACTGCCGATGCTGGAGAATCTGAGATGACACGGTGTGAAGCTGGATGAACACGGCACACCAAGCAGCATCAGAGGACCAGGAAAGCTTGACAGTCGGGTTGGGACCCTTGTTCAGAAATCTATATATATATCTATATATTTCTGAAGATGGGTTTCGACCCAAAACATCAAGCTGTCCTCCCCCCACCCACTGCATCCCAAAACCAGTCCAACCTGTCTCTGCCTCCCTAACCGGTTCTTCCTCTCACCCATCCCTTCCTCCCACCCCCAGCCGCACCCCCAGCTACCTACTAACCTCATCCCACCTCCTTGACCTGTCCGTCTTCCCTGGACTGACCTATCCCCTCCCTACCTCCCCACCTACACCCTCTCCACCTGTCTTCTTTGCTCTCCATCTTCGGTCCGCCTCCCCCTCTCTCCCTATTTATTCCAGTTCCCTCCCCCCATCCCCCTCTCTGATGAAGGGTCTAGGCCCGAAACGTCAGCTTTTGTGCTCCTGAGATGCTGCTTGGCCTGCTGTGTTCATCCAGCCTCACATTTTATTATCTTGGAGTCTCCAGCATCTGCAGTTCCCATTATCTCATCAAGCTGTCCTGCTCCTCTGATGCTTCTTGGCCTGCTGTGTTCATCTAGCTTCACAGTGTTATCTCATTCCATTATTGGTTTGTTTGATGTGATGGTGCTAATTATAAGCTCGAAATAGAATGTATATCCTCCACCAGTCAATGACGTTATTTGAAGACCTTTTGTATGGACCAGCTTTACGTCAGAATAGGTTTGATTTCTGAGTCAGTTATTGATGTTTAGGTTTTGTTCTTGTGACAGTGTCATTATAGCCCACCCCTGGCCTTTGTGTAATATTCTCCCAGAATTACTGGCAGTCCTGGTGAATAGCCATTATTTTATTTAGCTTTTCTGCAGTAGTGAATTTTAGTTAGTTGCTTACTTCAGATTTCCTTAAATATTGTAAGGGTTTCTGCCTCTAACACTCTTTTATAAGCAGTGAGTTTCAGATTCCCACCACTCTGAAAAGTTGTTCCTCCCATCTCTTCCAAACCTTCTGCCACATAGCTAAATTTGTGTCTCCTTGTCATCAATCCCTCCCTCAAGGGCAAAAATCTCTTGTCCCTTACCTCTGCCTTTCATAGCCTTAGGCTTCTCAATCATGCTCTTTGGTTTTGTCAGAACAAGGGAGATTGACAATCGTAGACTGTCCAATCTCTCTTCATAACTAACACTCTTCAGGCCAGGCAACGTCCTGTAAATCTCCTCAGCACCCTCTCCAGTGCTATCATATCCTTCCTATGATGTATAGTCCACAACTGCACACAATACTCTAGCTGTGGTCTAGTGAACAATTTTTACTGTTCCAGCATAACCTTCCTTATCTTAAACTATATGCCTTGGCTAATAAAGACAAGCATGCCATGTGCTTTCTTAACCACTTTATCCACCTGTCCTGATACCTTGACAGACTGATGTACATGCATGCGAGA